>NC_091066.1:28358241-28660259 GCF_000393655.2 Nicotiana sylvestris
AATATCACTGTAAATTTTTTTAACTCACAAACCTCCTCATACAAAATTTAAGTATAAATACTTTTGCACTCATAGAATGAATGTTCTTTTTAATTTCTGCTTAACAGGATCCACAGTTTTTTGATGGACAAGCTCAAGTGGAGATAAGCTTTTTGGGGTAAATTTCATGAAATTTAAACTTTTACAACATTATTTATCTATTTAACAATTATTAGTCAAAATTATGAAACTAACAACAGTATTGCTCTCTAACTACTATTAAACTTTTTTGGCTTTTCGAAGGATCTAATGGCCGAAAGTCAGCTGAAGTCTGTTTTGCAAAATCCCATCGAGAAAAGCTTATCAGAAAGTGGATCGTCGGTGTTAGAAGATGGTGATGCTTGCAATGTAAAAATATCTCCTTTGAAGACGTATGACAAGAAGACTAGATCTGCTAATAAGGCATTAGCAGTAGGACCAGATGATGACTTCAATTCTCAACTCTCTAGCAACAAGGTTCGTAGAGTCGTAAAGAAAGAAAAGAATCTCTGATTGGTTTTACTGAAATGCCTCTAGCTATGCAATTATATATTTTGTACTTATGTCGAATACATGTGTTGCTGTTGATATGTGATCTGGTGAAATGACTCTACCTATGCAACTTCATATTATCTTTATTAATCATGAATTCAGTTATTACTTATGTCGAATGAATGTGGTGCTGTTGCTATATAATTTTGCTATCTGCTTCATTATTGGTTGTGCTTTAATTTTTGGCTCATTGTTTGGTGTTAGAATTTTAGTGAAGGATTTGTGGTCACAATTTGATCATAATTTTATTAGCATACGCTCAAAGTTAGATTGGCATTGATGCAACATAAAAGTTGATATGTCAAGCTGGTTGGGTCAATGAGAATGTTCTTTTATTTGTTGAGAGGAAAAGAAATTTCCTCGAGTTTAATCGATGTAGTTATCTTGCGTGACTATATTTGTATTGAGGGTAAGAAAATGCAATTTGATATAGAAAAACTATTCTATCATTTATGGTGGATACATACACAGCCTATAGTAGTTTCACACAGACACTTATGTCATAAGAGGGATAGAGCTAAGAAGCATAACCCAACTCTTGAAGCTTGAACTTAGATTTTAATAAGAGGAATGTATATCTTTTAGTTTTGTAAAAGGCCTCTCTCTCTTAGTTAGACTTCTAAATAGTAATGTGATAAACTGATAATTTATACAGAAATATGCTTCTCTTTTAAGTGCACACTATTAGAATTGTCCATGTTCTTTTGGTGCAAAGTGTTAGATGTGTCCATGTACTTTAAGTCCAGTGTTATCTGTGTCCAGTTTATTCAGGTAGGTATGGAGTAGGTAGTTTACAACTTATTATAAAAAAATAATATGCCAATGGTTTAGGAACATTTTGTAGCTAATCAAATACCAAAGTAGGTAAAAGATCATTTCTTTTACTATCGGCAAATCAGAATGGGGAGCAACTGTTATCCACAGCATACGGTATCCACAGCATATGTTCTGCTCAAATGTCCCTTAAAGGAATTTATATCTACATGAGCCACTATTTTTTGCAGTAATATATCAACATCCTAAATACCCTTCACTAAAACCTACTATTTAAACTCAAAAGTAAACCACGTTCCTGATAAATAACTAATTCGTCAGCTTAAACTGAACCAAAATCATGGATACATACATGTTGTGCAGGTTTGGGAAAAAGATAGATGCCCAAGCCATGTTATTAAACTAAAATGCAGAAGTAACTACAAAAGACATGGTCTTCACATACTAATAACTTGATACATAGTTCGAAAGATAATTGAGAGAAGCATCCACTGGAAGTTACTTTGATATCTCCTTTAAGCGCCATTATGAATGCAGCACACATTTTAAATCCCCGTATTAAGCTTGTATTGAGAAATACAGCAACGTGTGAGGTGTTCATAGGTGCAACAAGGGAATCATCTTTCCCTTACATCATTTCCCAAAGGTCCATATAACTGATGCTACATTACTTTGGCTAATTACATGTTTGAGTGGAGCAACTAAAATTTTGTTTAGGCTTGATGGAATTTATACTACAGAGCACACTAAATTTACGATACACACACATAACTAGTTGGAGATGTACATTGCTTTCTCTTCACCGCCAAAATAACTCAACTTCTGATGTTCACACGATTGCAGAAAGCTTAACGGAAACATAATACAGTAGTTAATAGTAGCAGCTTATAGCATTCCTATCTTCTTCTTGCTTCCAATCATCGTGCTTCACAAATTCAGCATTTCCATAAAAAAGAAAACTAAATCAACTGAATTAATCTCTGCAGAGCACTTTGTGCACTTGAAGTTGAATCAGAACATTCCTGTTCCTCAGTAGTTTGTGTAAATTGAATTATAATCATGTAGATTAGCATTTATACATCACAACAACAACAAAGGCAATTCATGTTAGCGACAAAAAAAATAAAAAGGGTAGTTACTCTTGATGAGCAGATTACTTCAATTTAACTAACAAAAGTAGTCAAAAAAACAGGCCAAGAATTACTATCTAATCTAAAAAGGATAGGGGACAAGTATTCCAAAAATATCATCTCGGACGTCGCTGGAACCAATGGAATACGTTGGATTTGTAAGTCCATGTGAGGCAAGACACTCTCATATTCTTTATACCCTTTAAAAACACTTTTGACTGTTTCACCAACTTGAAGCATGAATATAGAGTAAGTAAATGATATTGAAAGAAAAAACATGAAAAAATAAATCATATAGCCAATGAAGCCTATACAAAGTGAAATAACATTATGTCCAACTCCAACCATTTTAATGGATTTGGATAGAATGGTATGTGTGTAAAACTTCCCATGAAATTATTGAAGCCTTTTACTATATATTCACGAATAACCGTAGATATGAAGACAAAAGTTAGATGAATTATAACATCGATAATGTGTCATCACTAGATAACCTTCTATAAATTTGTAAGGTATTCCAAACTCTTCTATGACGATTTCAAAGTCTTCTGACTAACTCATTTTTGGGGTATCAAATAGTGCAGGAACAATAGCTCCAATCACCACCCGTTGCATAACCATGACGATTTGCTCATACGACAAATGAACAACAACAATTACAAATTCTACCTCTCTTCATCTAAAGACTATTTAGCCATTATGTTTCTATTTAGCAATCTAAAAATCCGAAAATATGTAATTTCTTATGATATTACATCACATACAACTAAACTATATGTGCGATATGTTAAGAAGATAAGAAAAAGAAAAAAAAATATACATATTCCAAACATACTCTTACGATCAAATTTCACAACCTACACCGCTTTTAAAATATGAAACATGGGAGACGAATTTCGTTCCTCCTATGGATAAATATACATAAACACAACGATTTGTAAATATTCACAATATTAGTAAAAATGTTAATTTGGTAAAAGTTAGAACTTGTTAAGAATTAATAACAATAGGCTAACTCATTCTTCAATCAGTTCAAAATATATCTACCTTGTGTGTGTACTTATGATATCATATCCTCATTATAAGATAGTTAGATGTTTTCCCTCTTCTGTTTCTAAAACATAATTAACATTCTAATTTTAATTTGCGCCGTCTTTTCTATTCATAAACCTTATTTTGACAGGTAAAGTGATTTTGTTTAATGATGGTGGTCCTTCAAGGAAATCTCAAGCTCAGTTTCTCAAAGGTTCATTTCTTCAATTTCTATATTTAATTTCTGAATATTACGTTATGCGGTATTGAATTGGGCAAAGAAAAGGTGTTATTCTCTGTGTTGCTACTTCACGATTCAGTACATGTGCTTTTATGTCCGTTTTAATTGTTAAAAGTAGTATATTGAAGATTAGCTACAATAAAATATTATTAAAAAATGTAGACGATAGCTTGATCTGGCATCCCATAGAGAATAAGGATGGGGTGTTATTGTCACGACCCTAACCCCGAACCCGGTCGTGATGGCGCTTCTCGTGAAGACAAGGCTAGCTAGTTCAACCCAACTCAACTCTTAAAGCAGTTAATCAACATAAAAATAGTCTAAATATGATTTTAAAAAAAACTAAATAGCAAAAATATCGATAACAATGCGGAAAGTCCAACTCAACACAGCCCTAACCGGGGGGTCACATGTCATGAGCATTTCTAAACCATAATACTAGTATGCTAAAGTCATAAACTACTACAAGTGTTTGAAAGGAAACATAAATGATAGAGAAGTAGAGACACGAGGCTGCGGACGTCAACAACTATCTCGTAGTCTCCAAAAACCGCCTGGAACTGGAGGAATCAACACTCAAGAGCAGTACCAGCTATGCCTGAATCTGCACACAGAGTGCAGGGAGTAAAGTGAGTACTCCAACTTAGTGAGTAACAAATGTAAATAACGACTGAAAGTAAGAAAACACGTACAACACAAGGCATTCTATACTGAAGCAGTAAAAATTACTTAAAATAGTAAAATAATAAAATAGTGAAGAGTCAAGTAAAATCCCTTTTCAACAAGTAAAACAAGTAATTGACAGGTAAGTAAACAAATAGAAGTTCGCCCCTCGGGCACAGTATCAACGAATCTGCCCCTTGGGCAACATCTCAGAATAGTACCAGCCCCTCGGGCTCAATCTCAGAATAATATTAGTTCCTCGGGCTCAATTTCACATCACAATGGATACCCGCGCTCACTGGGGGTGTGCAGACTCCGGGAGGGGCCCCTTACGGCCCAAGCGCAATATCAAGCCATCTCGTGGCATCAAATCTAGGCCCTCGACCCTATATCAATCAAGCCACCTCGTGTCATATTTATGTATCTCAGGCCCTTGGCCTCATATTAGTATCAATGTATCCTCACAACAGGGGGCTCGGCCTTGCTCAGTCCAAAAATCATCACAAGCCCCTCGGACAATAGTAAAACAACATTTCTCAGCCCAAACATAATTTGAAAATATCATTTAAGTCTCAAAACTGAGCAAAAATGGATGAGTAGTAAAACAATGGAAAATAACATGACTGGAATAAAAATGACTGAGTAGTACTGCCTCAAATCTTGATACATCTTCGCGGCACCCGGATGAATGGAATACCGCGAGCTATGGGCCTCCTCTAGAATCAACTCCCGAAGCCCATCCACATTGGGCACGCAAATCCGGCCTTGCATCTTCAACACCCCATTATCGCCGATGGTCACATCTCTGGCATCATCATGCTGAACTCTATCCTTAAGGACTAGCAAATGTGGATCATCGTACTGGCGCTCTCTGATGCGATCATATAAGGAAGACCGAGATACCACACAAGCCAATACCCAACTGGGCTCCGAAATATCTAATCTCACAAACCGATTGGCCAAGGCCTGACATCAAATGCAAGAGGTCTCTCCCTAACTGTAATATATGCCAAACTCACCATACTCACTGCCTTTCAGCTCAAAGCATCGGCTACCACATTGGCCTTTCCCGGATGGTACAATATAGTGATATCATAATCTTTAAGCAACTCCAACCATCTCTGCTGCCTCAAATTAAGATCCTTTTGCTTGAACAAATGCTGAAGACTGCGATGATCAGTGAACACCTCACAAGATACGCCATACAAGTAGTGCCTCCAAATCTTCAATGCATGAACTATGGCAGCCAACTCCAAATCATGAACGGGGTAGTTCTTCTCATGGGGCTTCAACTGACGAGAAGCATAAGCAATAACTCTACCCTCCTACATCAACACACAACCAATCCCAACTCTCGAAGCATCTCAATACATGGTATATGAACCTGAAGTTGATGGCAAAACCAACATTGGAGTTGTGGTCAAGGCTGTCTTGAGCTTCAGAAAGCTCTCCTCACACTCGTCCGACCATACAAATGGAGCACCCTTCTGAGTCAACTTGGTCAAGGGCGATGCGATAGATGAGAATCCCTGAACAAATCGGCGATAATAGCCTGCCAAACCAAGAAAGCTACAAATCTCTGTGGTTGAGGACGGTCTGGGCCAACTTTGAACCGCCTATATCTTCTTCGGATCAACCTGAATACCCTCACTGGACACCATATGCCCCAAGAAAGCCACTGAACCAAGCCAAGACTCACACTTGGAGAATTTTGCATAAAGCTTCTCCTCTCTCAATCTCTGCAATACAACTCTCAAATGCTCCGCGTGCTCCTCCTGACTACGCGAATACACCAGAATATCATCAATAAAGAATATGATGAATGAATCAAGATAAGGCCGGAACACGCTGTTCATCAAATGCATGAACGCTGCTGGAGCATTGGTCAGCCCAAAAGACATCACCAAGAACTCATAATGACCATATCGGGTCCTGAAAGCCGTCTTAAGAATATCCGAGTCTCTGATCTTCAACCGGTGATAACCTGAATGGAGATCAATCTTGGAGAACACCTTCGCTCCTTGAAGCTGGTCAAATAAATCATCAATGCGAGGCAAAGGATACTTGTTCTTAATTGTTACCTTGTTCAATTGCCTATAATCAATGTACATTCTCATTGTGCCATCTTTCTTCTTCACAAACAGAACCGGCGCACTCCAACCAAATGAACCCCTTACCTAGGAGCTCTTGAAATTGCTCCTTCAATTCCTTCAACTCCGCTGGTGCCATACGATACGACGGAATAGAAATGGGCTGAGTGTCCGGCACTAGGTCAATACCAAAGTCAATATCCCTGTCCGGTGATATGCCCAGCAGGTATGCAGGAAACACATTGGGAGAATCCCTCACAAGTGGAACAGAATCAATACTGGGAGTCTCAGCTCCAACATCCCTCACAAATGCTAGGTATGAAAGACAACCCTTCCCAACCATACGCTGGGCTCTCAAGAAAGAGATCACTCTACTAAGAACATAATCAGTCACACCTCACCACTCGATTCGTGGCACACCCGACATAGCCAATGTGACTGCCTTAGCATGACAGTCCAGAATAGCACGACATGGAGATAATCAATCCATGCCCAAAATGACATCAAAATCCACCATGCTCAATAGTAATAGATCCACTCGGGTCTGTAGACCCCCGATAGTCCCCACACATGACCGGTACACACAGTCTACAACAACAGTATCGCCCACTGGGGTAGATACATGAACAGGTAAAGTAAGAAGCTCACGGGGCGTATCCAAATAAAGAGCAAAGTATAATGACACATAAAAAAAGGTGGAACCGCATCAAATAATACAGAGGCATCTCTGTGGCAGACTGAAACAATACCTGTAATGACAGCATTTGAAGCAATAGCATCTGGTCTGCCTGGGATGGCATAGAAACCGGCCTGACCGCCCCCTGATTGACCTCCCTCTCTGGGGCGACCCCTGGCCGACTGACCTCCACCCCTAGCTGGCTGAGTGAGTGGTGGTGAAGAAACTAGCGTTGAAGCCAAAGACTGACCCCTCTGCTGGGACGAACTAGCAACACGACGAGGACACTGCCTCCACATGTGGCCCATCTTGCCACACTCATAACAACTCCCAGGTGCTGGAGAAGGGGACTGAAGGGAACCCCTCACATCGAAGTGACTAGCTGATGCACTCGGCATAGAAGAACCCTGAACCGATGGGGCACAAAATGAACTCTGAGCTGGAAGGGCACTGAGTAAGGACTGGCCCTACTGAGATCCATGATAACCATGACCCGAAGATGCCCCCCGATAACCTGGGCGAGCTGACTGAGTATGCCTAAATGAACGGCCTCTACTGTGCTGGAATTGGCCCCTCGAAGGAGCACTACTATAGTTGCTAGATCCTCGAGGCCTCTTAGCCTCCCTCTCCTCTCGCTCCTGATGGCGAACAGTCTCAATCTCACTGGCGATATCAACAACCTCCTCGAAGGTAGCACCAGTCACCCTCTTTCTAGTCATAAAAATATGGAGGTGGTAAGTAAGACCATCAACAAATCTCCTGATCCTCTCTCGATCTGTCGGAACCATCCAGATGGCATGACGAGCCAACTCAGAAAACCTCAACTCATACTGTGACACAGTCATATCCCCCTGTCGCAACCACTCAAACTGTTTATGCTGCTCCTCTCTGCGGGACTGCGGCACATACTTCTCCAGGAAGAGAACAGAGAACTGCTGCCAAGTAAGGGGCGCTGCACCAACAGGCCTATGCCTCTCAAAATCCTCCCACCAAGTAAAAGCAGCTCCTGAAAACTGATAGCTGGTAAAAGCGGCCCCGCTGGTCTCCTGAATACCGGCAGTACGAAGCATCCTCTAACACTTATCCAAAAAGCCCTGGGCATCCTTGCCCTCTACGCCAATGAAGGTCGGAGGCTATAATCTACCAAACCTCTCCAATCTACGTTGCTCATCCTTCGGCATGATAGGAACCACATAGTCTTGAGCAGCTGCGACCGCTGGGCTGGATGCGCCCCCAGCGTCTGAAGTCCCTGCATTACCTGCTTAGGTGTACGAGCGATGGGAGTCTGATTGCCTCCCCCGGCCTATGAAGTAGCTGTGGCTGTAGTGGCTGAAATTGCCTGAGCCAGGCCAGTGCAAACTGATAAGATCTGTGCCAAGGCCTCCTGAAGACCCAGAATCACGATGGGCACAGCTGGTGCCAGAACTGGTGCTGTTGGAGCATCCATAGCTGGAGCCTGATCCTGAGCTAGGGCAGCTGGTGGATTGCCCTCGTTGCTCTGCCTCTGCCACGACCACGACCGCGTCCTTGGCCTCTGGTGGTCTCAACTAGTGGCACTGGTGGTCGTCCACCCTGCCCGGTAGCTCATGTCCTCACCATCTGTGCGAGAATGGAATAACAGAAGTTTAGTACTCAGATCAACAAGTTTGCACGACAAAAATTTCAAGAATGTGAAATTTTCCTAAAGATTCTGCAGCCTCTCGAGGATAAATACAGACGTCTCCATACCGATCCGCGAGACTCTACTAAACCTGCTCAGACTCGTGAGACCTATATAACCTAGGCTCTGATACCAACTTGTCACGACCCTAACCCCGAACCCGATCGTGATGGCACCTCTCGTGAAGACAAGGCCAGCCTGTTCAACCCAACTCAACTCTTAAAGCAGTTAATCAACATAAAAATAGTCTAAACATGATTTAAACAATACTAAATAGCGGAAATATCGATAACAATGCGGAAAGTCCAACCCGACACAGCCCTAACCGGGGTGTCACAAGTCACGAGCATCTCTAAACCATAATACTAGTCTGCTAAAGTCATAAACTACTACAAGTGTTTGAAAGGAAACAGAAATGATAGAGAAGTAGAGACACGGGGCTGCGGATGTCAACAACTACCTTGTAGTATCCGAAAACCGCCTGGAACTAGAGGAATCAGCACTCAGGAGCAGTACCAGCTACGCTTGAATCTGCACACAGGGTGCATGGAGCCATGGAGTAAAGTGAGTACTCCAACTCCGTGAGTAATAAATGTAAATAACGACTGAAAGTAAGAAAACACATAAAACACAAGACATTCTATACTGAAGCAGTAAAAATTACTTAAAACAGTAAAACATTGAAGAGTCAAGTAAAATCCCTTTTCAACAAGTAAAACAAGTAATTGACAGGTAAGTAAACAAATAGAAGTTCACCCCTCGGGCACAGTATCAACGAATCCGCCCCTTGGGCAACATCTCAGAACAGTACTAGCCCCTCGGGCTCAATCTCAGAACAATATTAGCTCCTCGGGCTCAATCTCACATCACAATGGGTACCCGCGCTCACTGGGGATGTACAGACTTCGGGAGGGTCCCCTTATGGCCCAAGCGGAATATCAAGTCATCTCGTGGCATAAAATCTAGGCCCTCGGCCTCATATTAATCAAGACACCTCGTGGCATATTTATGTATCTCAGGCCCTCGACCTCATATTAGTATCAATGTATCCTCACAACTAGGGGCTCGGCCTTACTCAGTCCAAAAATTATCACAAGCCCCTCGGGCAATAGTAAAATAGTATTTCTCAGCCCAAACATCATTTAAAAATATCATTTAAGTCTCAAAACTGAGTAAAAATGGTTGAGTAGTAAAATAGTGGAAAATAACATGATTGAGTTCCAGTAATAAGTTAAAACAGTGAGGAAATAGTAATAAAAAACCCTGAATGGTTCAAATAGTTGGCACAAAGCCCAAATATGGCAATCAGCCCAAATCACGATGATCGCAAATAAGTTTCAGTCAAATACGCGGTAAAATCATCAATCGGGACGAACCAAGTCACAATCCCCAATAGTGCACGACCCTACGCTCGTCATCGAGCGTGTGTCTCACCTCAAAATAGCACTACGATGTGCAAGTCCAGGGTTTCAAACCCTCAAAGCATCATTTACAATCATTACTCACCTCGAACCGGCTAAATCCCTAGCTCGCGACGCCTTTACCCCTCGAATCAGCCTCCACGCGCGTCGAATCTATCCAAAATCAGAACGAGTACGTCAACTATGCTAAGGGAACAAAACCCAAGCAAAAACAATCAACAAATGGCACAAATCCCGAAATTACCAAAACCCGACCCCCGGGCCCACTTCTCGAAAATCAGAAATTTTCACATCAATAGATTCCTTATCTCCCCACAAGTTCATCCATATCAAAAGTTCTCAAATCCGACCCCAAATGGTCCTTCAAATCCCTAAGTTCTCAAGCCCTAGTTTCCCTAAACCTTTTAATTCCTTTATTTATAGCCTTAATCCATGAAATTCTATCATAGAAATGTATTTTAGGTCCAAAATCCTTACCTTAACGAAGTTCCCTTGAAATCCCTCTTCCAAATCGTCCAAAAGCTCTCAAGCCGAAGTCAAAAATGGTGAAATAACCCAAAATTCGCGAAGGGCTTTTTTTAATTCATCTGCCCAGGCATTTCCGCATCTGCAGTGCAATGCCCACTTCTGCGGTACCGCATATGCGGCCAAACCACCACTTCTGCGGTCCTTCACTTAAAACCCAAAATCGCATCTGCGATAGGACTTCCACATCTGCGGCTTCGCAGATGCGGCTACTTGACCGCTTCTACGATATCTGCACACCTGTCCAAATTTTCGCTTCTGCAACCAACTCTTCGCTTATGCGGCGCCGCACCTACGGTCCCCAAACCGCAGGTGCAAAATACCAGAAGCAACAATATTTTCTGCAATCTCCCAAGTTCAAATCTTCCCGCTAACCATCCGAAATCACCCCGAGGTCCCCCGGGACCTCAACCAAAAGCACACACATAACCCAATATCTTATTCAAACTTGTCCCAATTATCAAAACACCTCCAACAATATCAAATCTACCAAATCACATCGGATTCAAGCCTAAGTTTCAAAAATCTTCTGAAATACGCTTTTGATCAAAAACCCAACCAAACCACGTCCGAATGACCTGAAATTTTTCACACACATCCCAAATGACACGACAAAGCTACTGCAACTCTCGAAATTCCATTCCGACCCCTAATCAAAATCTCGCCTAACAACCGAAAATCGCCTAAATAACAACATCGCCAATTCAAGGCTAATTCTACTCTGAACCTCCAAAACCCATTCCAATCACGCTCCTAAGTTACAAATCACCTCCCGAAGCTACTGAACCATCGGAACTCACTTTTGAGCCTAACACATAAGTCAACATCCGGTTGACTTTTCCAACTTAAGCCTTCTTAAAAGAGACTAAGTGTCTCAAACTTTACCAAACTCATTCCGAAATCAATCCGACCAACCCGATACCACAAAAATACAGATGACGAAGCATAAAGTAGCTGAAATGGGGAAAACGGAGCGGTAACTCATGAGACAACTGGCCGGGTCGTCACAGTTATGCAGTTGCATAAGTAATTACATGTGTATCAAATATTGTTATTTTGATATCAACGAAAGTAATTACCTGTGTCATTATGAATTTAGTTTTGGTATTTTTATTTTTAAGGTGGAAGTAGCAGCGTTTTGGACTTTTTTGCAGCTGTTTTGGGGCTGGATTTAGGTGTGCTTTCATGGATATTTTTAGGTCATTTTTCTGCTGCGTTTTGGAAGAATTTAAGATGCGTTCTTGGTTGATATTTAGAAGTTACGGGGGCTGTTTTGAGTGACGTTTTGGGGTGAGTTTTGCGGTAGATCTTATGGCCATTTTTCACTAAGTTTTGACTGCTCTTGGTCTAGATTTCTGGAATGTTTTTGAGCGATGTCGGCAGCAGGTTTCAATTGGAATTTTTTGACTATTTTTGGGTGTTGTTGTTTTGGGTGAGAAAGTCGCAGCGTTTCGGACTGTTTGCTGCTGATTTTGGCAGCTTTTTGGAGTATTTTGGGGTTGTTCAATGGTGGAGTTTATAGATAGTTTGTGTGGGCTTAAGGTGGAAGAAGAAGGCTGTGAAAATGAACAATTCTTGTGCTCCTCAAATAGCTGTTATTGCTGCATTTTTACTGCTAGAAATTGGTGTTTTGCGTTATGTTTTACTGAGGTTTTTGGCTGTATGTTTCATGGAGTTTTCATGATTTTTTTCTCACAATATCTCGAGGGATGATTCTTCTGTATAGTATTTGTATCTCTTGAGTTCAAAGAGTAATCTTACTTGTCATGACCCCAATCGGACCCGGTCATGATGGTGCCTATAGTGAAGACAAGGTCAGCCGATACAATTCCCAAATCAACCACTTTCCAATAAAAGTTAACGTATACCATTTATAAACCAATAATCTCATAATGAAAATTTAAAAGAAAAATGCAGAATAATTACATAAGCCCGACATCGGGGTGTCACTAGTCATGAGTATCTACCAAGGTCTGAATACAACAAGAACAGTCAAAAGTGTACTAAGTACAGTAATGAAAATGAGAGGAAGGAAGTAGTGCTGCGAACGTCATGCAGCCACCTTGCTAACTCTGATGACTCCGCCTCTGTGCAATCAACGTTTGTTACCAGGTTTCGAAATACCTGAATCTGCACACGAGGTGCATGGAGTAATGTGAGTACTCCAACCCAGTAAGTAATAAGAGTAAATAAAGACTGAGCAGTAAGAAACGATGAATCCACATTATGATAAACTCCATAAGCACAACAAGCTTTCAAATCAGAATTCGAGTCAATTATCTCATTTAAAATTCAGTTTTTGGTAAAAATCATTTAAAAATGTTTTCCAATAGTTCAGTAGGGGTTCAATACCATTTATAATAAAAGAGATAAAAATCATAATTGACCCCTCAGGCAAAACATAGTTCGTATACAGCCCCTCGACAAAATAGAAATGTATACTCATTTCACAACTTAAAAACTTCAGTTTGAATGAAAGTTGTTTAAAGCGTTTGCTCAACATTTTCAATAGAGGCTCGATCTAAAAATGAGTGAAGTAGTAATTAAATTAACATATTTGATAAAAACTCACTTTAAGGAGGAGTGAAAAAATAGTAAGTTCATAAACAGGCCCCTCAGGCAAAGCATCACTCATGTACATATATGTCTATAGCCCCTCGGGCAAGCCTCTCTATCAGCCGTGACTTAACTCTTACCAATCAGCGCTCACACTCAGCACTCACGCTCAACAGGTACCATATAGTAACCGTTGTGGCGTGCAGCCCGATCCATATATCGCTGCGGCGTGCAGCCCGATCCATATATCGCTGCGGCGTGCAACCCGATCCATATATCGATGCGGCATGCAGCCCAATCCATATATATAGTCGATTGCGCTCACTGGGGGTGTACAGACTCCGGAGGGGCTCCTACAGCCCAAGTGCTATATCGCTGCGGCGTGCAACCTGATCCATATACATATATATGTATATATATATATATATATGTGTGTGTGTGTGTGTAGTGTGTGTATATATATATATATATGTGTGTGTGTGTATATATATATATATATATGTATGTGTATATATATGTGAGTATATATATATATATATATATATTATTGCGGCGTGCAACCCGATCCATAGATATATAATCCTCACAACTAGGCCCTCGGGCTATCTTAGTCACCAACCTCATGATCACTCGGACCATTAGTAAAACAGGGAACTCAGCCCAAACAGTTTTCACATTTTAAGAATTAAGTGATAAAACCAGGTTTAAATAATAAATAGGTAAATGACTGAGGATATGCTTTCGAAACAAAGAGAGTGAGGAAAAATAGTAAAAATGCCCCTAAGGGCCTCAACAGGTCGGCACAAGGCCCCAAACATGGCACACAACCCAAAATATAATATCAATCTATAAAACATGGGATATCATAAGATTTCAAATCAAATACGCGACTTAACAGTCGTACGGGATGGACCAAGTCACAATCCCCAAAGGTGCACGACTCTACGCTCATCATCTAGCGTGTGCGTCACCTCAAGTAGCACAACAATGTGAAATCCGGGGTTTCAAACCCTCGGGACAACATTTATAATCATTACTTACCTCAATCCGGTCCAAACTCTAGCCCGTGATGTCTCTGCCCTCACGAATCGACCTCCGGATGCTCCAAATCTAGCCACAATCAGTACATAACTATTAAAATATGCTAATGGAACAAAGCCCACTCGATAATCTCCAATTTACATAAATATCCCCGAAATTGCTCAAACCCGACCCCCGGGCCCACATCTTGGAACCCGATAAAGTCACATAAGAAGAATCCTCATCCTCTCACTAGTCTATACATACCAAAAACATCAAAATCGGACCTCAATTGCCCCTTCAAATTCCCAATTTACACTCTCCTAATCCAAGCCATAATTCTTAAATTTTAGGCTTAATTTCCATGATTAATTCGGTAGAATTCACACAAGAATTAAGTGTTGAGTTCAAAAATCTTACCTCTAGGTGTTCTCTCTTGAATCCCTCTTCAAATCTTCTCAAAAAGCTCTAAAATTCATTCAACAATGGAAAAAATAGACCAAAGCTCGCGAAAACTCACTTTTAAATATTCTGCCCCAGGTAAAACTTACCTTCTTCGCGAACGCGGTCAACGCCTCGCGTTCGCGAAGCACAAAATAACATTGACAAAAAATCCTTCCTTCGCGATCGTGTCTTGCCACTCGCGAACGCGATGTTTCCATAGACTAACCCTTCGCAATCGCGTAACTTCTCTCGCGAACGCAATGAATAAACACCCTGAAACTCACCCGAGGCCCTCGGGACCTTAACCAAATATGCCAACATATCCCATAACATCATTCAAACTTGTTCCAACCTTCGGAACTGTAACGACCCGACTGGTCGTTTTGCCTTTTAGAACCCTGTTCCCTTCAATAAAACTTTTCGAACTTGCTTTAGCTAATATATGACTTGCGGAGATGGTTGGTTCGAGATTTGGAAGAGTTTGGAGGGTAATATGCCAATTTGATTCCTTAGGATTTTCTTAAAAGGCTAAGTTTGACTTTGGTCAATATTTTGAGAAAACGGACCCGGATTCGTGGTTTGACGGTCCGGAGGGTCCGTAGGAAAATATGGGACCTGGGCGTATGCCCAGAATCGAATTTCGAGGTCCCTAGCCCGAGTAATGAATTTTTATTAGAAATTGTTAAATTGAAGTTGTATGGATTTAAAGAAACTAATTAATGATTGATCACATGGGTATCGAGCTCGTATGTTAGTTCTGAAGCCGATATAGGTCCGAAATAATATTTACGACTTGCCCGCAAAATTTGGTGTCAATTCAAGTAGTTTAAGGGCATTTTGGACCGTTAGAGGAAAAATTAAGAACTTGAAGTTCATAAGTTTGATTCAATTGGTTTTAGGGAGTGATTCTTAGATTTAGCGTTGTTCCGGGCATTCCGAAGGTTCGAGTAGGTACGTTTCGTAATTTCAGACTTGTCGGTATGTTTGGGCGGGGGCCTGGGAGCCCCGAGTGTCAATCGGACGAGGCTCGAGTGAAGTTGAAATTTTTGAGAAGTGCTCAAGCTGCTGCTTCTAACATAACCGCACCTGCGGTTCGTGGACCGCAGGTGCGAGACTGCAGATGTGGTCCATCTATCGCAGATGCAGCCCAGGGAAGGCCAGACCAAACCGCAGAAGCAGCTCTCGAACCGCAGAAGCGGCCTCAAGACCGCAGAAGAGGTTCCAGCCCTTTTAGCCCCTTTCGCAGATGCGGTCCTTTCTTGCAGATGCGGAAATCGCTGAAGCAATGATCTTCATTTAATACGGGTTCTAAGTAAATTTTTACCACTTTTCACTCCTCCATTGGCGAATTTGGGAGCTTTTGAGAGAAGACTTCCACCTAGCATCTTGAAGTAAGTTCATCCCACTAATTCTTAGTTTAATACTTATGTTTTAGGTAGATTAAACACTAGAATTTAGGTAAAATCAAGGGGTTAGAGCAAAACCTAGGGTTTTAATAAAAGTTAGATTTAACCACGAAATTTGTTATGGAATGAATTAGAAATCATACGTTCTTGATCCTTAGGTTATGGAGAACAACTTCCTTCAAAAAATTTCGGAATCCGAGCACGTGGACCCGGGGTCGGATTTTAGGAAACTTGTGTTAAAGATTGAGAAATTGCTTAAATTGCTAGAATTCGATCTTGTGAGTCTCTATTGACTAATTCCTACCTCATTTGACTAGTTTGGGAACGTTCGGCTCCGAATTGAGGGCTTGGACTCGTTCTTGGGATTGGAAGTGCACTTTGGAGCGAGGTGAGTCTCCCTTCTAACCTTGTAAGAGGGAATTGTCCCCGTAGGCGTAATAATTGAATTAATTGCTATTATATGCGGGGGCTATGTACACACTAGGTGACGAGAGTCCGTGCGTAGCTATTATTATGTTAAGTCCGGGTAGTCTAGGACCCAAAAGCATGCTCTACGTGATATTCTTGTAACTTGATGATAAATTCGGCTTCATATAAATTATGTTGAATAAGGTAAATGAGACTAGTAGAGGAACCTTATCTTGCTTGGCCTTCTAAAGAGAATTTGAATATTCCTGCGTATAACAACTCCTCAAATATATATTATTGTCTTCTTGTTGATGAGTTTATTTATATTTGACCACGTCGCACGTGTGATTCGCGAGTGGGATAATAGATACATCTATGGTTCGAGCCGTTCGACCCTCGGCAATGCACAATTTACTTTCATGTTGGATCGCGTCGTACGTCCCTCGGTGTTACTTGTGCATGCTTTACTTAGTATTTCTCTGTGGACTGAACTTCATATATGCCTTGAAACGTAAATGAATACCCATAATATTATTTGGAAAAAGAACTGTTATTCCTTGCCATACGATGCTAATTAATTGTGCTATCCATGCTTATTATAAATTCTTTCTCATATTATTTGACCCTAGTAAGTATCAAGTTGACCTCTCGTCTCTACTTCTTCGAGATTAGACGGGATACTTACTGGGTACATATTGTTTATGTACTCATACTACACTTCTATACTTAATTGTATAGGATTTGAGGCAGGTGTATCTGGCTATCAGTCTGGTGCACATCCCTGAGCGGATTTCAAGACTTCTACGATGAGTTGCTTCCCGTTCCGTGCCGTTCAGCAGCCTGAAGGAGTCTCTCTTATGTATTTTTGTTGTCTATTATGTTTTGGACAATAGGATAGTGTGATTCTTTTGTATATTCTACTAGTTGCCCTCAGCTTGTGACACCAGGTCTTGGCACATACATTAGTAGACTGTATTATTTTGGGATTGTATGATTATTTTTGACTTTACTGATCATTTCTGATTTTATTTCAACTTAAAGAATAATTTCAACTATTTTGGGTAAAAGTAAATGAGAGCTTATTTAGTATTTTTTCGCGTTGGCTTGCCCGGTAATGGTGTTGGGCGCCATCATGACCTATTATGGAAAGGGGTCGTGACAATATGGTATTAGAACACTAGGTTCACGTAGGTCTCACAAGTCATGGGCAAACCTAATAGAGTCTTGTGGATCGGTATGGAGACGTCTATATTTATCTTCGAGAGGCTATAGGGTGTTAGGAAAACTACTCTTTGTTCATTTCCTATCGTGCAGTGGTTGGTATACTAAATTTCCCTCTTCTATTCTCTCACAGATGTTGAGGACACGCACAACTGATGTTCCAGACCCGGGCGGAGCTGCTCCCCCCGTTGCTAGAGGCCGAGGCAGAGGCCGGGGGAGGGCACCGGCCCGTGGTAGGGGATGAGGGCGTCCCAAAGTTATCCCAGTAGTACCACCAGCAGATCCCGCAGGAGAGCACTGGGAGGTGCCCGTAGCTGAGCCTACCCCGGCAGACTTTATGACAGCACCGGGATTCCAGGAGGTCATGGGCCGTATGCTACGATTCATGGATTCTATGACTTAGGCTGGTTTATTTCCAGCAGATCCAGCTACTTCACAGGCATGAAGGGAGCACAGACCTCTACTGCTCAGGCTCCTGGGCATGCAGCTGCAGTGTATTAGACTCCGGGCGCACTACCCGTAAATGGGGCCCAGCCAGTTGCTGCAGCGGTGCCCTATCTCAGACTAGTTGCGGACGGTGACCCGTAGAATTTATTGGATAGATGGACTAGACTTCAGCCTCCTATCTTCGGGGGTAAGCGTTGTCACACCTCCTTTTTCCGCGCCCGCGGGGCGCATGGGAGTTTTTTCCAATTAAAGGACAATCGAAACGGGATTCGTTTAATTATTTCAGAGTCGCCACTTGGGAGATTTAGGGTGTCCCAAGTCACCAATTTTAATCCCGAATCGAGGAAAATAATGACTCTATATTACAGTCTGCGTACCAGAAATCTAGATAAGGAATTCTGTTAACCCGGGAGAAGGTGTTAGGCATTCCCGAGTTCCGTGGTTTTAGCACGGTCGCTCAACTGTTATATTTGGCTTATCTATCTGATTTTTTAATACAATATGAACTTATGTGCAAATTTATCTTTTAACCGCTTTACTATTATTGTTTTAAAAGAAATGTGAACATCATTTAAAACACGTCTTTGGACTACGTCACATGAAATGCACCCATAATCCGGAACACATTTTATTTGATGTTTTGGGATCGGATTTGGGTCGCATGAAATGCACACCCGAGCTTAAGAAAGTAAATTATTAAACACGCGCCTAAAGAGACTATCGCGTTATTATTTTGGGAAGGCCACGAAATTCACTAAGCGGCCCTCCTGAATTCTAAGTAATTTAAAACAAATATTTACTGAGGGCCCCGTAATTTGTATTTTTATTCGGCGAGGCTCATCTCATTCTTATTTTTTTAAGGAATTTGCAACGTCATGGAAATGCATCTCGGACCTCGTCACAGTCAATGTACCCGTGATTAGAGACACATTTCGATTTCGTTGAGATTTGGATTTGGGTCACGTAAATGTGCACCCGAGTTTAGGGAGATAACATTATTAAAGGCGCGCCTAAAGCAACTAGTGCATTATTATTTTTTGGTAGGGCCGTGAAATTTGCTAAACGGCCCGTCCCGGAATCTAAGTATTTAATACATATATTTTGTGAGGGCCCCGCAATCTGTACATTTTTTCCGGCGAGGCTCGTCTCATTTTATTTATTTTTATTATTATTTTTTATTCATTCATTTTTTTTTATAATTATTTATTTATTTTTAAAGGATGCCATTTCTACGCCTTTAACAATACTAAAACTTACGGCCTCTGTACAACTAAAATCTCATAACTTGTCAAGATTTAATAAAAGAAGTTAGGCGAATGAGTGTTTCGGGCGTAGTAACAACAGGTACTAATATTAATTTTGTCCAAATAAACTAAGACAATGAAGGGACGAGCGAATCAACGTCAAGCTGTGTCTTAGGACTACTAATACAACTAAATCAAACGACATCAAGTAAACAATAATAACATAACCCAAAAATGAACTAAAATGCATACGGTGAAACATGGGCAGAAAATTATCATATCAATCGATATATTGCAACTTCGAACATTGAACGTAAAATTTCTTTATCTAATACAGTGAAGCTTACTAACCTGAACAGACAGAAACGAATAGAACCAGGGACCAAACCTCTACATCGACTTCAACGGACGGACTCGACGAACAACGACGACCTCAACGGAACCGACGACTCGAACCAAGATTGTCAATGACCTCGACACTCATCTTCTCTCTTTCGACGACCTTGACGGACTGTGGGTTGTTTGGGTGATGCGACGCAGCAAACGCAGCCACAACTGCTGCTCGAAGGGAGGCGATGAAACTACTGTTTTTTTTTTCGGGTAACGGCAGTCGAAGGGCAACGACGACGAGGCTGGTGCGCTGGGGGTGGTTCGCGACTGGTTTGGGTAGTATAGATGAAGAAGAACGTGAAGCAGCAGCAATGGAGGAGTGGTCGTGGTCGACGGAACTGGGCAGCGGTTATGGAGGTCGACGGACTGGAGGGGTGGTCGTGGTCGACGGAACTGGGCAGCGGTTATGGAGGTCGACGGACTGGAGGGTCTGTTGGAGCAGGTGGGTTTGGACGTCGTTTTGGCAGTGACGGGGGGTGGTTGGACGACGCAGTTTGGGCAGTGGTCGACGACGGAGTGTTTGGTGGGGGTGACGACGCTGAGGAGGTTGGTGGCGACGTGAGGAGGTGGTGGTCGACGCGGGTCATGGCGTTTGGACAGTGGTAGGCGATGGAGGAGTTGGGTGGTCGTTCATGGAGGCGGGCTGGTTGGGTTTGACGGAGGGTCGACGATGGAGTGTTTGGCGGGGTGACGACGGGTCGGTTTGGTCGTCGGGCAATCGACGGAGTTGGAGGGGACGGGTGGTGTTGGGTTGAGGAGGGGGTCTGTTGGTTTTTTTTTTTGACGATGGGGAGTCCCGGGTAGGGTTTTTTTTTCCTTTCTCTTTAAAGAAGAAAGAGGAACAGTAGTAGCTGTTCCTCAAAAATTCTAAAATCCCGTTTTTTTTTAACTTTTCCCCAAAAGTCCTCTCTTTCAAAGTTTTGTCCGTGTATTTGTATAGTCTCTGCCCAGAAAAATGAGCCCCACGCGTGGTGGGGTTCGAGGCATATGTCCCCCACGCGTGGTGGGGTTCCCCACGTGTCCTGGACACGGTTTATTATGGGCTAGGTCCGAAAATTAGGCCTAAAACCGGGTAGTTTAAACCCGAATATTATTCTTTTGCCAGGACCCGAGAAATAGGAACACGTTGCTTAACTAGTCCTATGTAAGCAAAATAACTACCAAAAATAAGACTAGTATTTAAACAAAACTATATCTTTTTAAATATTTTTCAAGGTTTAAAATAGCTACAAAATATTAATAAAACTATTTGTAATTTTCGTTTTTAAGATAAAATATGAAGTAATTTTTTTGTATTTTTCAAAGTTAAAATGACTATAGAATATTAATAAAACTTATATTTTTTGTAATTTTCGTCCTTTAATAAAGACAAAAATATGAAGTAATATTTTTTTGTATTTTTCAAAATTATAATGACTGCAAACATTAATAGAACTATATTTTTTGTAATTTTCGAATTTATATAAAGTACCAAAATAAAGTACAATTTTTTTGTATTTTTCAAGTTTATGAGAAATACATAAACTAAAATTATATATATATTTTTTGTGATTTTTCTTTTGAGCAACGAAATAAAGTAAAATAGTTAAAATGACTATATTGGACCCAATTTCACATATTCACGCAAAAAATGTGAAAATTCTCGGGGAGGGTCAAAAATCACGTGCTTACAGCTGCCCCTCTTTGACTGGAAACACGAAGAGTTTTCCGACAAAGAACGACTAAACGTGTTTTTGACCCGACCATTACTTGGACGGACTACACTTTTCAGCTGGAGGACAGGGCCCGTAGATGGTGGAAGTCCTATGTTCTTGGCAGGCTAGCAGGTTCTCCTCCCCTCACCTGGGGTCAGTTCACCCAGTTATTCTTGGATCGGTATATTCCACCCTCGGAGAGGGAAGAGCTACGATATCCGTTTGAGCATCTTGAGCAGGTCAGATGTCTGTGACCGATTATTAGGCGAGGTTCTCTGAGTTGTCTCGCCATGCACTCATGATACTTCCTACAGATGCAGAGTGTCACGACCCAAAATCCACTAAGGGTCGTGATGGCACCGGACACCGCTGTCAGGCAAGCCAACCAAAATACTTAATTAAATTCTCGTTTTAAAATATTCCCGAAATCACTTCTTTTACGTTTAAACAATACACAGTAAATTCCTCTGAATAAATAATGAAACATTTTACAACTTTTAAAATTTATGGATAAACCCATAGACATCCCAGAACCCGGTGTCACAAGTGCATGAGCAATTTCTAAGAAATAATGTAATACAACAACTGCCCGGAATACAATATTGGACAGAAAATAAATACAGTAATCTGAAAGAGACTCTACTTGTTGTGGGTCGTCTCGAGAAGTGCGGCTCACCTAAGTCTCCGCATCAACCATGCTGCTATGCCCACTAGGCCACTAGAGATGCATACGCCTGTGTAACAAAATGCACAGAAGTGTAGTATGAGTACAAAAATAATGTGTACCCAATGAGTATCCCGTCTAATCTCGAAGAAGTAGAGACGAGAGGTCGACTTCGACACTTACTATTGGTCCAATAACGACAAATCAATAATATATTAAATCGTGGATTTTTATAAACATGATTTTAATTCAATAGAATGAAGCAAGTAAACAATTCTTTCTTTTATAGGAAATTTCCAAGTTCCTTGTCATCATTTACACATATATTCTCAAGCCGGGAAGAGGCATTAACAACTTCAATAAGTTTCAAGTGAAGCAATACAAGCATGCGCAAATCATGCCAAGGACGTATGGCCTGATCCAACAATATTTAAACTGTGCACTGCCAGAGGGTCGAATGGCGCGAACCATAGATGCATCTATTTAATCTACCAAGGCGTTCGGCCCGTTCCAGAATTTAAACACACACAGACAGTCAATCAAGGAGTCATCGGGGAACAATTATCCAAAGAAAACCAATTCTCTTTTAACAATTTAAGAAAATAAAGTTTAAATCTTTTTAAAAATCCATTTACTAATTCGATGTGATTTAAGCAATTCAAACTGTCAATAAAATTACAAATAATCCAAGTATAGCATGCTTTTGGGTCCTAGACTACCCGGACTTAAACATAATAGTAGCTACGCACGGACTCTCGTCACCTCGCGCGTATGTAGCCCACACAAATAGGAGCACATAACCAATAATATCACATATGGGAACAATTCCCTCTTACAAGGTTAGAAAGGAGACTCGCCTCGCTCCGAAGCCTATATTCCGATTCAAAAACGCGCTCAACCCTCCAATTTGGAGCCGAACGATCCAAAACTATTCAAATAAGGTAAGAACTAGTTAATACATGCTCAAAAGTTCATATTCTAGTAAGTAAACCAATTTCCCAACCCTAAATGCAAGGTTCCTAAAATTCATCTCCGGGCCCACGTGCCCGGATTCCGAAATTTTTCCAAGAGAAGTTGTTCTCTATAACCCTATCAATAATATATGATTTCTAATCCATTTCATAACCAATTTGGTGGTCAAATCTAAGTTTTATTAAAACTTTAGGTCTAGCTCTAACCCCTTGATTTCTCCAAATCTTTAGGTGTTAATCTACCCAAAACTCGAGTGTTAAACTTATAAATAAGGGGGATGAACTTACCTCACGATGCCATGTGGAAATCCCTTCTCAACAGCTCCAAAATCGCTCAATACCCGAGTGACAAATGGTCAAAAATGGCTGGAGCTCGACTTAAATGAAGCTGACTACTTCAGCAGTTTCCGCAGATGCGAAGGGAGGCCGCATCTGCGAAGCCGCTTTTGTGGTTTGGCCTGGCCAGCTCTGGGCCGCATATGCAAGGCTACGACCGCTTCTGCGGTCTCGCACCTGCGGTTGGTCGACCGCAGGTGCGGTTATGACAGAAGCAGATGCTTCAGCACTTCTCCAAATTCCATTTTCATTCCGTTAACCACACGGAATCCACCCGAGACCCTCGGGACCCCAACCAATCATACCAACCAGTCCCAAAACATATTACGGACTTGCTCGAGGCCTCAAATCATATCAAACCACGCTAAAACCACGAATCGACCTCCAATCCAAGATTTATGAACTTTAGAATTTCAAACTTCTACTTTTGATGTTTAAACCTACCAATCACGTCCGATTGACTTCAAATTTTGCACACAAGTCGTATTTGCCATTACAAACCTTCTCCAACTTCCGGAATCGGAATCCGACCTCGATATCAAAAAGTGCACTTCCGATCAAACTTCTCAAAAATATTCAAATTTCCATCTTTAGTCAAATGACTCCAAAATGACCCACAGACCTCCGAATTCACTTCCGATTGCGCTCCCAATACCAAAATCACCATATAGAGCTACTCCCAGACTTGGAATCCCAAACGGACATCGATAACACTGAAATGCACTTCAACCCAAACTTATGAAATTTTTTCCAAAATGCTAACTTCCACAATAGGCGCCAAAATGCTCCCGGGTCATCCAAAACCCGATCCGGGCATACGCTCAAGTTCGAAATCATCATACGAACCTACTGGAACCTTCAGATCTTGATTCCTAGGTCGTTTACTCTAAAATTCAATCTTAGCCAATTCTTTCAACTTAAAGCTTCCGAAATGAGAATTCCCTTTCCAAATCAACTCTGAATTCCCCGGAATTCAATTCTGATCATGCCTACAAGCCATAATACCTGAAGTGAAACTGCTCATAGCCCCAAACTGCTGAACAACACGCTAGAGCTCAAAACGACCGATCGGGTCGTTACATTCTCTCCCACTTAAACATACGTTCGTCCTCGAAGGCTCGAACGTGCTAAGAACTGTGTTGGGGTTGTTCGAAATCACTGTTTAACACCTCGAGCCCCTACCCATGCTACCACAACTCAACTTGGTACCCTAGCCCAATCAATACGAAGATATCCTTTATCACTTAAGCAAATAAGCCTTAGAGCCCAATTCCATCATCCGAAATTCTCTGCCAGGGTTGTTCCAACATACGCTCACCGTATCAATAACTACACGCAGCACCAAAACATGACTGCATACCTTAGCTGAATTCACAACTTGCACCACTTTACTCACAGGACCACAATAACATTCTCTAATCAAATTAATCGAAATTCCACGAATCTGATGCTCCCGTTGCACCTCATTACCTACATAGGTCTTGCTCTAACTCTTACCATACCGCCACGACGGAAGAGATGTGTAGAAATTCATAATCGACTATCGAATCAACAAATCATTGGGTCTATACTCCTGACAAGAACCGACACCTCATTCTGAACCAAGTAATGGGGTTAGCTCCTTAATATACTTCATATAATCAGATTGCACTGATCCTAAATCCGATGATCTCGTCTCACCCAGTACGAACTGCTCAGGCAATAAGCCACCCCGGACATGATCAAAAGCCTCATATGATGCCGCAATGTGACGATAGGCTACCAATTCGATCTGATACAAAGGAAAATGAACTCTGGAAGGAACTACCCAACTTACGCACTAATATGGACTTTCCTTAGAAAATGGGAAACAAAGCATACAAAAATAACATATAGAAAACTGTACTCAACATCACACTGTTGCGGCGCGCAACCCGATCCAAATAACATACCCATGGCGGCGTGCCACCCGATCCACACATAACACTCACCTAAGGAGATGCACATCGAGCTAAATTGCTCATTACAATAAAATACCGAATTTCGATCACAAGCACGCTAAGTGTATAATACCATCCCTAAAGGAACATATAGCGCGATAAGCTACAAAACTGAAGCACAACTGAGGTGCAATATACGATCTGAATCTGAAGAGCCATTTTGCTCATATAACATCATCTCTACGCGGAACCTCAACACATATGCAATTCACCAAGCTGTCTCACAACTCACATGGCGCAATATATCATTACATGAAATGACTGACGACGAAATAATACCCCGACTACTCTTCCACAAGGAGCGCATTGCTAAAATGAACACATCTGGCATGATATAGAGCCCATACTCACATTTAAATCCATCCACAAACCTCAAGTTGATTCTGATCGCACTGAACTAAGCTAATAACCTTTCAAAGGTCCATAATAACTCCCCTTTCCTCATAACACACAAGAACAACCATCATAATCGGAGAAATCCTCCACAGTCCACAACCCAATAAACTGAGTGCCCTCCAGGCATCAATTCTCAATTTAACGACATCATTAAAATCTTCATACTTGGTTTAACTCTTCAATCAATCAAGTGACTACATGCCACACTTATACAACCTTCCCATAGGACACGCTCCCACAACCTTTCGTAACAGATAACAGGCATGTATCTCCAAACCACCGGCCGCACTAACGCTGAAAAGCGATCAAGAATCTTTAACCAGGATGCAAAGCCTTTTTCACAAAACACTGATCTCAGGTGACGCTAAAGACAATACCAACTTACCTTAAACATCGAAACTCCTTTCCTGCTCATCCGAGCTCATGACATCCTTGTCAACACCGAACTACAACCTTGATTTTCACTTCAAATTCGATACTACTCACTGCACCCAACATGCCAATATACGATAGAACACGTTTTTCATCATAACTTCGGAACCACTATTAGATTAACACTTCATCATATAAAAACTTTCACTTAACTCACTTTAGGAGAACCATAGAAACACACGGGTAAATTCTCATAACCGTGGAATATGCAAATCTCTAAGTAGTGGTCTAAGACACCATAGTCCTTCCGGGATCCGCCTACAGATAACAGGCCATAACAGTAGAATACTTCTGAACAACATCAATTATGGGGGCCGACCGGCCCCACACGTACCGTCACGAATCACTGCGTAACTCGGTCACGCTGAAGGAACTGATCACTACCACCAATATGTCAATTCAACTATAGCTAGCCAATCTATCTCCTCCCAATTTATCCTTGATTGCCTTAGAAATGATAATAACTCCATTCAACACATAACACACTCCATCTGCACTCATCCCGAGTGACCTTGAATCACGAGACCATGTTGTCTCAAATCCCACGAACCATTTCATACCTCCCAAATGCTACACCGCAAGTCAAAACATCATAGAACATTCTGGGCACCTTCTCATAAGCTGCTACAAAGCTTGATTCTTAACTGTACCTATAGGCTCGAAATCATTAGGCACCATACTTTACCACTTCAAATTCACTAGGACCGTTATTGAGAGCCACCCGCTCTGACTGGTCCCCGAATATAATCAACTCCACGATTCTTCTAGAATATGCATACCCCCTCGATGAAGCACCCGGCAGAATTACCTCCCTTGAAACCCGTACCTATACAAGGCATAAATCTTGAATCCTTTCCCAAGTCTGAACATGAGCCGATAAGGCCAACCATAGCACACCTTTAACAATTCATTTGCTCAAATTACCACTTATGTTCTTCTCCCGTAGTTGAAATAACCCATCAATATGCTGATAACTAGAAACCTCACAAGCAGTTAACCATGCAACCCAATCATAGGCGGTGGGACTCTCCCACTTAGCTTGAAGCCACTATTACACAACTCTGGAATTCACCACGATTCTTTATCTCTTCTTGACATAACCTTGTGCAATCAACCGCCAAAATTCTCTGAATCTTTCTGTAAAACTCCTACTTATACTCTGAATCATCAAGCATATTCGCACGACCGATCTTTTTGTTGTATAACTAATAGAATTCTTCGCAGAAGCCTCGCCAACCATGCGACCGCTGACCTGCTCACAGAGAATAACCCACCTTTGGGAATCACTTCCCGACATCTTCCAACGCTGCTGCACGGGGCACAATCACTACGACATCAATAACCCACCCTGAGTCCGAGCTCACTCTCTAGCTGCACAAGTCCATTCACCCCTCGTGGATATCAATTAAATGTGAGGAAACATCCTTCCAATTCAAGTTATGTTTTATCCTTCTTCATTTCAAGCAGCTCCTTTCCGTTATATCAAATCTCCGACCGCATAAAGTCCATATTTCAAATTAAATCCGTAGACCCCGATCACCAATCACCAAAACTCCCCAAATCATTCCAAACTCTCCTTAAGGTGCATAGTCATCCTACCACAATGCCCATATGCAACTCCGACACTCTCCCACTTTGGCGGAACTCACCCCCTTTAATCGACTACTCGACCTTTGCCTCTTATACGTGGCCTTATAGAAATTTTGACCACCGCCTGACACTCCCCACATGTCATTCCTCATCCTTTGCTGCTCAGTTGTTGCCTTAAATAAAATCTATCTTCGTAGTGCTTGAACCCACGAACCGCCACTAACTTTAAATCTCCCCGAGGTTATCTTTCTTGGGTCATCAACACTAGATACACTGATTAAATCCTGAACCACCGCACATCGCGATCTCTAACAGTCGCATTTCCATTATTATTTCAAAATATCCCGCCCCAAAGGCGGTTTGACGAAAACCATAACACTGGCGAACTCAACACATATGATCGAGGACGACGACACTACATCGCAGATGAAAATTTCACCATGCTCGAAAATACCAAGTCTCGTTACTCCGTCACCCCCAATATGGACATTCATAGGCCAATTGCTTTTCCTCCGACGGAAATGAGATATCAGATCTCTGAATCGTGCACCGAGTAGACTTCCCTTCAAATCATTCACCACCCCAACATGTAGGCAAGTATCCTATCAACAAGTCAATACTATGTGATAACCAATCATAGCAATCTGTGCATAGTCTCAAAGCTCTCAGGAATACTGTTACTGAGCTAAAATGACAAGATATCCTCCCGCAAGGCAATGACAATAGCCCAATCAATAATACCAGGAGAAACATCCTGCACCACATCTGTAGTACCATTACAATTCTTCAATTCTCGATTTATAACAAGCGTTTCGCGTCACGTAAGATTGAGTAGGAAGGAAACAAGGGCATAAGCCTCAAGGGATCAAATCGCACGATGAGGAATCAAGAAGGGAAGTGCTCCTAACAGCCTGTAGCCTCTCGAAAATAAGTACAGACGTCTCCGTACCGATCCACAAGACTCTACTAGACTCGCTCATGACTTGTGAGACCTAAGGGAACCTAGTGCTCTAATACCATTTTGTCACGACCCAAAATCCACTAAGGGTCGTGATGGCGCCGGACACCGCTGTCAGGCAAGCCAACCAAAATACTTAATTAAATTCTCGTTTTAAAATATTCCTAAAATCACTTCTTTTACGTTTAAACAATACACAGTAAATTCCTACGAATAAATAATGAAACATTTAACAACTTTTAAAATTTCTGGATAAACACATAAACATCCCAGAACCCAGTGTCACAAGCGCATGAGCAATTTCTAAGAAATAATGTAATACAATAACCGTCCGGAATATAATATTGGACAGAAAATAAATACAGTGATCTGAAAGAGACTCTACTGGCTACGGGCCGTCTTGAGAAATGCAGCTCACCTAAGTCTCCGCATCAACCATGCTGCTACGCCCACTAGGCCACTAGAGATGCATACGCCTGTGTAACAAAATGCACAGAAGTGTAGTATGAGTACGAAAACAATGTGTACCCAATGAGTATCCCATCTAATCTCGAAGAAGTAGAGATGAGAGGTCGACTTTGACACTTACTATTGGTCCAATAACGACATATCAATAATATATTAAATCGTGGATTTTTATAAACATGATTTTAATTCAATAGAATGAAGCAAGTAAACAATTATTTCTTTTATAGGAAATTTCCAAGTTCCTTGTCATCATTTACACATATATTCTCAAGCCGGGAAAAGGCATTAACAACTTCAATAAGTTTCAAGGCAAGCAATACAAGCATGCGCAAATTATGTCGAGGACGTACGGCCCGATCCAACAATATTTAAACTGTGCACTGCCAGAGGGTCGAATGGCGCGACCATAGATGCATCTATTTAATCTACCAAGGCGTTCGGCCCATTCCAGAATTTAAACACACACAGACAGTCAATCAAGAAGTCATCGGGGAACAATTATCCAAAGAAAACCATTTCTCTTTAACAATTTAAGAAAATGAAGTTTAAATCTTTTTAGAATCCATTTACTAATTCGATGTGATTTAAGCAATTCAAACTGTCAATAAAATTACAAATAATCCAAGTATAGCATGCTTTTGGGTCCTAGACTACCCGGACTTAAACATAATAGTAGCTACGCACGGACTCTCGTCACCTCGCACGTACGTATCCCCCACAAATAGGAGCACATAACCAATTACATCACATATGAGAACAATTCCCTCTTACAAGGTTAGAAAGGAGACTCACCTAGTTCCGAAGCCTATATTCCGATTCAAGAACGCGCTTAAACCTCCAATTTGGAGCCGAACAATCCAAAACTCTTCAAATAGGGTAAGAACTAGTCAATACATGCTCAAAAATTCATATTCTAATTATTAAACCAATTTCCCAACCCTAAATGCAAGGTTCCTAAAATTCATCCCCGAGACCACGTGCCCGTATTCCAAAATTTTTCCAAAGGAAGTTGTTCTCTATAACCAAAGGATCAATTATATATGATTTTTAATCCATTTCATAACCAATTTCGTGGTCAAATCTAAGTTTTATTAAAACCTTAGGTCTAGCTCTAACCCCTTGATTTATCCAAATCTTTAGGTGTTAATCTACCCAAAACTCGAGTGTTAAACTTAGAAATAAGGGGGATGAACTTACCTCACGATGCCATGTGGAAATCCCTTCTCAAGAGCTCCAAAATCGCTCAATACCCGAGTGCCAAATGGTCAAAAATTGCTGGAGCTCGACTTAAATGAAGCTGACTGCTTCAGCAGTTTCCGCATCTGCGGTCCCGCATCTGCGAAGGGAGGCCGCATCTGTGGAATTGGCTAAAAGGGTTGGGACCGCTTCTGCGGTCTTGAAGCTACATCTGTGAAGCCGCTTCTGCGGATTGGCCTGGCCAGCTCTGGGCCACATTTGCGAGGCTACGACCGCTTCTGCAGTCTCTCACCTGCGGTCGACCAACCGTAGGTGCGGTTATGACAGAAGCAGATGCTTCAGCACTTCTCCAAATTCCATTTTTGTTCCGTTAACCACCCAAAATCCACCTGAAGCCCTCAGGACCCCAACCAATCATACCAACCAGTCCCAAAACATATTACGAACTTGCTCGAGGCCTCAAATCATATCAAACCATGCTAAAACTACGAATTGACCTCCAATCCAAGCTTTATGAACTTTAGAATTTCAAACTTCTACTTTTGATGTTTAAACCTCTCAAAGTCCGATTGACTTCAAATTTTGTACACAAGTCATATTTGCCATTACAGACCTACTCCAACTTCCGGAATCAGAATCCAACCCCGATATCAAAAAGTGCACTTCCGGTCAAACTTCTCAAAAACCTTCAAATTTCTATCTTTAGTCAAATGACTCCAAAATGACCCACGGACCTCCGAATTCACTTCCGATCGTGCTCCCAATACCAGAATCACCATACAGAGCTACTCCCAGACTCGGAATCCCAAACGGACATCGATAACACTGAAATGCACTTCAACCCAAACTTATGAAATTTTTTCTAAAATGCTAACTTCCACAATAGGCGCCAAAACGCTCCCGGGTCATCCAAAACCCGATCCGGGCATACGCCCAAGTTCGAAATCATCATACGAACCTACTGGAACCTTTAAATCCCGATGCCAAGGTCGTTTACTCTAAAATCCAATCTTAGTCAGTTCTTTCAACTTAAAACTTCCGAAATGAGAATTCCCTTTCCAAATCAACTCCGAATTCCCCAGAATTCAATTTCGTACATGCATACAAGCCATAATACTTGAAGTGAAGTTGTTCATGGCCCCAAACTGCTGAACGATGCACTAGAGCTCAAAAAAACCGGTCGGGTCGTTACACAGAGAGAGTGCGGAGATTTGTTGCGGGATTGCACCCCGGTATTCGAGCTAGCATGGCCCGAGAGGTGGAGATAGGTACTGAGTATCAACTAGTGGTAGAGATTGCTCGCAGGATTGAGGGGGTATCACCAGAGGGGTAGAGAGCAGATTCAGCAGGACAAGAGAGCCTGATTTTCGGGAGAGTTCAGAGGTGCCCCAGCTAGGGGTAGAGGTCACTTCGGGAAGGGTCAGCCCAGCAGGCCCTAATACTCAGCACCACCACCCCCTCCCCGAGGTGGTCCAGTGATGCCTTATTTCAGTGCGATGCTGGAGAGTTCTTACCGCCCACCAACTATTCAGGGTTCCTCCAGTGGGTATTCTGGTCATCAGGATTCTTCCAGTACTCACTTCAGTGCCGTGCCAGAGAGTTCATATCGCCCACCAACCATCCAGGGCTCTTCCAATGGGTGTTCGGGTCAACAGGATCAGACTTCAGGGCAGCAGGCTATGATACCGAGAGTATGCTATGAGTGTGGAGATCCGGGTCACATGAAGAGGTCCTGCCCCAGATTTCTGGGCAAGGCAGTGCATCATGGTCAACAGCCTATAATTTCAGCATCGGCTGCACCGTCACCTAGAGGTGGAGGGCAAACTGGTAGGGGCCGTCCTAAAGGTGGAGGCTAGGCAGGGAGAGGTCAGCCAGTTATTGCTTAGTCAGGTGGAGAGGTCAGCCAGTTATTGCTCAGGGCAAACTAGCCAGCCGGCGCTACAGCCAGATTCTATGCCCTTCTGGCTAGGCCAGATGCATTGGCCTCAAATGTCGTCATCGCATGTATTATTTCCGTCGGCGGTAGAGATGCTTCGGTATTATTTGATCTAGGGTCTACTTATTCATATGTATCATCTTTGTTTGCTCATTTCCTGGTTATTTCTCCTGAGCCTTTGGGCACTCCTGTTCATGTGTCCACTCCTGTGGGTGATTTTATGGTTGTGGATCGGATCTACCGGTCCTGTGTGGTCACATTCTGTGGTTTCGAGACTAGAGCGGATCTCCTGTTGCTTGACATGATCGATTTTAAGGTCATCCTAGGCATGGATTGGTTGTCTCCATATCACGCGGTCCTAGATTGCCATGCCAAGACTGTTTCATTATCAATGCCAAGGTTACCAAGGTTGGAGTGGAAGGGTTCCATGGTTGATACATCTAGTCGGGTTATTTCTTTCCTGAAGGCTCGGCATATGGTCGAGAAGGGGTGTTTTGCTTACCTAGATTATGTTTGGGACACCACCGTAGAGTCTCCGATGATTGATTCAGTTCCAGTAGTTCGAGAGTTCGCTGATGTGTTTCCTTCTGATCTTCCAAGCATGCCACCGGATCGTGATATTGATTTCTGCATTAATTTGGCTCCAAGCACCCAACCTATATCTATTCCACCGTACCGCATGGCTCCTAAGAAGTTGAAGGAGTAGCTTGAGGAGTTGTTAGAAAAGGGGGTTTTTAGACCCAGTGTATCACCGTGGGGTGCACCAGTGTTATTTATGTAGAAGAAATATGGGACTATGCGGATGTGTATTAATTACCACTAGTTGAACAAAGTCACCATCAGGAACAAGTATCCGTTGCCTCGTATCGATGATTTGTTCGACCAGTTTCAGGGTGCTAGGGTGTTCTCTAAGATAAGATAGAATTGAGGTCAGGGTACCATCGGTTGAAAATTTGGGACTCGGATGTTCCGAAGACCACATTCCGGACTAGATATGGCCATTATGAGTTTTTGGTGATGTCTTTTGGCTTGACTAATGCCCCAGCAGCATTTATGGACTTGATGAACTGGGTGTTCAGGCCTTATATTGATTCATTTGTCATCGTCTTCATTGACGACATCTTGATATACTCCCGTAGCTTGGGGGAGCACGAGCAGCATTTGAGAGTAGTGCTTCAGACCTTGCGAGAGCAGAAGCTATATGCTAAGTTCTCCAAGTGTGAGTTTTGGCTGGAGTCAGTGGACTTCTTGGGGCATGTTCTGTCAGGAGAGGGTATTAAGGTGGATCCCAAGAAGATTGAGGCAGTTCAGAGTTGGCCACGTCCTACCTCAATGACCGAGATCAGGAGTTTCCTAGGGCTAGCAGGTTATTACCGGCGATTCGTGCAGGGCTTTTCATATATTGCATCACCTTTGAATAGATTGACACAGAAGGGTGCTCCTTTCCGTTGGTCCGATGATTGTGAGGAGAGTTTCCAGAAGCTCAAGACAACTTTGACTACAACACCAGTTCTGGTGTTGCCTTCCGGCTCAGGGATGTATACGTTATATTGCGACGCTTCGCACGTTGGATTGGGGTGTGTATTGATGCGGGAGGGGCGAGTTATTGCCTATGCTTCACGCTAGCTGAAGGTTCATAAGAAGAATTATCATGTGCATGATATAGAGTTGGCCGCAACTGTTCATGCTCTTAAGATATGGAGGCATTATCTGTATAGGGTGTCATGTGAGGTTTATACTGATCATCGCAGCTTACAACATTTGTTCAAACAGAGGGATCTTAATTTGAGGCAGCGTAGGTGGCTTGAGTTACTGAAGGATTATGACATCACCATTCTTTATCATCCGGGAAAGGCAAATATAGTTGCGGATGCCCTAAGCAAAAAGGCAGAGAGTATGGGTAGCTTAGTATTCATTCCAGCAGATGAGAGGCCACTAGCCTTGGAAATTCAGTCCTTGGCTAATAGACTTGTGAGGCTGGATATTTCAGAGCCCAGCCGAGTTCTCGCGTGTGTGGTTGCTCAGTCTTCATTATTGGGGTAGATCAAGGCTCGGCAGTTTGATGATCCATATTTGGCAGTTCTCAGAGAGACAGTGCTTCAGGGTGGTGCCAAGGAGGTTACTATTGGCGAGGATGGTGTTTTACAACTCCAGGGTAGTTTATGTGTTCCTAATATTGATGGTTTGAGGGAGAGGATTCTAGAGGAGGCACACAGTTCACGGTATTCCATTCACTCGGGAACTACGAAGATGTATCGCGACTTGAGGCAGCATTATTGGTGGTAGAGGATGAAGAAAGACATAGTATAGTATGTGGCTAGGTGTTTTAATTGCCAGCAGGTCAAGTATGAATATCAGAAGCCGGGTGGCCTACTTCAGCAGATGCCGATACTAGAGTGGAAGTGGGAGCGCATCACCATGGATTTCGTAGTTGGGTTGCCGTGGACTTTGCAGAAGTTTGATTCAGTATGGTTCATTGTTGATAGGTTGACCAAGTCGGCCCACTTTATTATAATGGCAACTACTTATACAGTAGAGAGGTATGCTCAGATTTACATTCGGGAGATATTCTGGTTGCACGTTGTGCCTGTTTCCATCATATCAGATAGGGGCCCTCAGTTCACTTCCCATTTATGGGGAGCCATTCAGAGTGAGTTGGGGACCCGTGTAGAGCTCAGCATAGCATTCCATCCTCAGACCGACGGGCAGTCGGAGCAGACATTTTAGATTTTGGAGGACATGTTCAGAGCATGTGTGATTGACTTTGGAGGGCAGTGGGATCAGTTCTTTCCCTTGGCGGAGTTTGCATACAACAACAGCTATCGGTCCAATCGCCATTGTCAATCTCCTATCGGGTGGTTCGAGCCTAGTTATACGGTATAGATTTGGTACATGATGCCTTGGACAAGAAGGGTGTTATGAGATTCGGGAAGAAGGGCAAGCTGAGTCCAAGGTTTATTGGCCTATTTGAGGTGTTGAGGCGAGTTGGGGAGGTTGCTTACGAGCTAGCTTTACCCACATCTTACGGGAGTTCATAGGTTTTTCATGTATCGATGCTTCGGAAGTATTATGCCGACTTATCCCATGTGTTGGACTTCAGTACTATTCAGCTGGATGAGAGTTTGGGTTACGAGGAGGAGCCAGTTGCCATTATTGATAGACATGATCGCCAATCGAGGTCCAAGAGGATTTCTGTGGTGAGGGTCTAGTGGAATGGCCAACCAGTCGAGGAGGTGACCTGGAGTCCGAGGAGGACATGCGGAGCAGATATCCACATTTATTCGGCAGCTCAAGTACTTTTCTATGTCCATAGAAGGACGAAAATTTGTTTAAGAGGTGGAGGATGTAACGACTCGACTGGTCGTTTTGCCTTTTAGAACCCCGTTCACTTAAATAAAACTTCACGCGCTTGCTTTATCTAATTTACGACTTGCGGGGATGGTTGGTTCAGGATTTGGAAGAGTTTAGAGGAAAATATGCCCACTTGATTCCTTAGGATTTTTGGCTAAGTTTGACTTTGGTCAACATTTTGAGCAAACGGACCCGAATTTGTAGTTTGATGATCCCGGAGGTTCCATAGGAAAATATGGGACCTGGGCGTATGCCCGGAATCGAATTCTAGGTCCCTAGCCCGAGTAATGAATTTTTATTAGAAATTGTTAATTTGAAGTTTTAAGGATTTAAAGAAACTAATTAATGATTGGTCACATGGGTATCGGGCTCGTATGTTAGTTCTGAAGCCCAGTACAGGTTCAAAATAACATTTAAGACTTGCCCACAAAATTTGGTGTCAATCCGAGTAGTTTAAGGGCGTTTTGGCCCGTTAGAGGAAAAATTAAGAACTTGAAGCTCATAAGTTTAATTCAATTGGTTTTAGGGGGTGATTCTTAGATTTAGCGTTGTTTTGGGCGTTCTGAAGGTTTGAGTAGGTATGTTTCATGATTTCAGACCTGTCGGTATATTCGGGCGGCGCTCGGGAGCCCCGAGCGTCAATCGGACGAGACTCGAGTGAAGTTGAAATTTTTGAGAAGTGCTGAAGTTGTTGCTTCTGTCATAACCGCACATGCGGTTGGTGGACTGCAGGTGCGAGACCGCAGATAAGGTCCATCTATCGCAGATGCGGCCCAGGGAAGGCCAGGCCAAACCACAGAAGCGGCTCTCGAACCGCAGAAGCGGCCTCAAGACCACAGAAGCGGTCCCAACCCCTTTCGCAGATGCGGTCCTTTCTCGCAGATGCGGTCCCCTGATCGCAGATGCGAAAATCGTTGAAGCAGTGAGCTTCATTTAATACGGGTTCTAAGTCAATTTTTACCACTTTTCACTCCTCCATTGGCGAATTTAGAAACTTTTGAGAGAAGAATTCCACCTTGCATCTTGAGGTAAGTTCATCCCACTAATTCTTAGTTTAATACTTGTGTTTTAGGTAGATTAAACACTAGAATTTAGGTAAAATCAAGGGGTTAGAGCAAAACCTAGGGTTTTAAAAAAAGTTAGATTTAACCACGAAATTTGTTATGGAATGAATTAGAAATCATATATTCTTGATTCTTAGGTTATAGAGAACTACTTCTTTCGAAAAATTTCAGAATCCGGGCATGTGGGTCCGGGGTCAGATTTTAGGAAACTTGTGTTAAAGATTGGAAAATTGCTTAAATTGCTAGAATTCGATCGTGTGAGTCTATATTGACTAGTTCCTACCTCATTTGACTAGTTTGGGATCGTTCGGCTCCGAATTGAGGGCTTGGACTCGTTCTTGGGATTGGAAGTGCACTTTGGAGTGAGGTGAGTCTCCCTTCTAACCTTGTAAGAGGAAATTGTCCTCATAGGCGTAATAATTGAATTAATTGCTATTATATGTGGGGGCTACGTACGCACTAGATGACGAGAATCCGTGCGTAGCTACTATTATGTTAAGTCCGGGTAGTCTAGGACCCAAAAGCATGCTCTACGTGATATTCTTGTAACTTGATAATAAATTCGGCTTCGTATAAATTATGTTGAATAAGGTAAATGAGACTAGTAGAGGAATCTTATCTTGCTTGGCCTTCTAAAAGAGAATTTGAATATTCCTGCGTATAACTACTCCTCAGATATACATTATTGTCTGCTTGTTGATGAGTTTATTTATATTTGACCACGTCGCACGTGTGATTCCCGATCAGGGTAATAGATGCATCTATGGTTCGAGCCGTTCGACCCTTGGCAATGCACAATTTACTTTCATGTTGGATAGGGTCGTACGTCCCTCAGTGTTACTTGCGCATGCTTTACTTAGTATTTCTCTGTGGACTGAACTTCACATATGCCTTGAAACGTAAATGTATACCCATGATATTATTTGGAAAAAGAACTATTATTCCTTGTCATATGATGCTAATTAATTGTGCTATCCATGCTTATTATAAATTCTTTCTCATATTATTTGACCCTAGTAAGTATCAAGTCGACCTCTCGTCTCTACTTCTTCGAGATTAGACTGGATACTTACTGGGTACATTATTTATGTACTCATACTACACTTTTCTACTTAATTGTACAGGATCTGAGGCAGTTGTATCTGGCTATCAGTCTGGTGCGCATCCCTGAGCGGATTTCAAGACTTCTACGGTGAGCTGTTTCCCTTTCCGTGCCGTTCAGCAGCCTGAAGGAGTCTCTCTTATGTATTTTTGTTGTCTATTCTGTTTCGGACAGTAGAATAGTGTGATTCTTTTGCATATTCTACTAGTTTCCCTCAGCTTGTGACACCAGTTCTTGGCACACATATTAGTAGACTATATTATTTTGGAATTGTATGATTATTTTTGACTTTACTGATCATTTCTGATTTTATTTCAACTTAAAGAATCATTTCAACTATTTTGGGTAAAAGTAAATGAGAGCTTATTTAGTATTTTTCCGCGTTGGCTTGCCCGACAATGGTGTTGGGCGCCATCATGATCTATTATGGAAAGGGGTCATGACAGGAACGCTCAAAATAACATTAAAACACCAAATTTGTATCGAATTCAAGCCTAAGAATTTCAAAATCTTCCGAATTATGCTTTTGATAAAAAGCCCAACCAATCCACGTCCGAATGACCTAAAATTTTGCACACACTTCACAAATGACACAACGGAGCTACTGAAACTTCCGGAATTCCATTCCGACCCCTATATCAAAATCTCACCTATCAACCGGAAAATGCCAAAATCTCAATTTCGCCAATTCAAGCCTAAACCTTCCATGGACTTCCAAAACGCATTTCGATCACTCTCATAAGTCCCAAATCACCTAATGGAGCTAACCAAATTATAAAAATTCCGATCAGAGATCATATACCAACAAGTCAAATCTTGGTCAAACTTTTCAAATTGAGAACTATTCTTCCAAATTCATTCTGATTACCCTGGAAACCAAAACCAATGATTTATATAAGTCATAATCCATCACACGGGGCAAGTCATACCCGAGAACCGACGAACAAAGTGTAAAAGCTCAAAACGACCGGTCGGATTGTTACGCTTACGTGCAATAAGGTTTATATGTTGGGTTGCATTTGCACTATGTATGCTAAAGTATTTGTCACAAGTGCAATCGATTTTACTTTGTTTCACCTATACTTATTACTTACGGTGTTGCAATATCTTCCTCGCATTATCCCTTGCTTAATTTACATCATTGTCTCTCTTTTTTGTTTGTATATATAGTCTATTATCAAGGCCAAGTGTTGATTCACATTAGATTTTGGTTACTGATGTCATTCAATTTATCTATGCAGATTACATCTTCATTTAGAGCAATGGGTCCTTTAATTAATTTCATCCACACTTTTGACCATCCTTGCGAAAAGTTCCATCTTTCTTGGTAGAGTTCATCACACAAATTGTGAAGATGAATTTTTTTACCTTTTCTTAAATAGTCAAAGAACCTCGGTCATGTTCAGAAGTAGTAAACACATTAGTCTACAAATTGTTATTTTGCAGGATACTCATTAAAGTGGGAAGATACCGTTATTTTTCAATATGTTTGTGTATGAGTCATGGAGATAGAGTTTAGGTGCCATTGTACAACTGTTATTGAGGAGCAAAAAAGAAATTCTTTTATTATAAAATGCAACATCGATATATGGAAAGAAAGGAAACTGACTGAATCCATTCTCGGCGAGAAAATTGAAAATGTGGCCATCGCAGTTGTAGGTGAACCTATTATTTGATGCAGGTAATTTTTTAAGGCATTGCGAGGCAATGCTGCTGAAATTACCGGTGAACTCGATGTATTCGGCCAAGATCACCGTTCCCGAGCCTTGGCAGAGAATTCCGGATGTTTGAACTGGGCACTAAGGCTTATTTTCCTAAATAAAAGATAATATCTTCAGATTTTGCTTGATCTAATGCGCTCAATTGAGCCGTGGTAGCATGGGTAGGTGCTCGAGGTGTTAAACAGTGATTTTGGACAACTCCAGCACAGTTCTAAGCACGTTCGAGGATGAACGTATATTTAAGTGAGAGAGAATGTAACAACCCGACCGGTCGCTTTGAGCTCTAGCACGTCGTTCAACAATTTTAGGCCATGAGCAGCTTCACTTCAGGTATTATGACCTGTACGCGTGGTTGGAATTGAATTCCGGGAAGTTCGGAGTTGATTTGGAAAGAGAATTATCATTTCGAAAACTTTAAGTTGGAAGAATTGACTAATATTGGATTTTTGAGTAAACGACCTCGGAATCAGGATTTGAAGGTTCCAACAGGTTCGTATGATGATTTCGGACTTGGGCGCATGTCCGGATCGGGTTTTGGAAGACCTGGGAACGTTTCGGCACCTATTGTGGAAGTTGGCATTTTTGAAAGAATTTCATAAGTTTGGGTTGAAGTGTATTTCAGGGTTATCGATGTCTTTTGGGATTCCGAAACTGGGAATAGCTCCATATGGTGATTCTGGTGCTGGGAGCACGATCGGAAGTGAATTCGGAGGTTCGTAGGTCATTTTAAAGTCATTTGGCTAAAAATAGAAATTTGAAGGTTTTTGAGGAGTTTGACCTGAAGAGAACTTTTTGATATCGGGATCGGATTTTGATTCCAGAATTTAGAGTAGGTCCGTAATGTCGAATATGACTTGTGTACAAAATTTGAGGTCAACCAGACGTGATTTGATAGGTTTTGGCATCGAATATAGAAGTTTGAAATTCTAAAGTTCCTTAAGCTTGGATTGGAGTGTGATTCATGGTTTTAGCGTTGTTTGATGTGATTTGAGGCCTCGAGCATGCTCGTGTTATGTTATGGGACTTGTTGGTATGTTTGGACGGGGCCCCGAGGACCTCGGGTGTGTTTTGGGGTGGTTTCAGATCATTTCGGGCTATTTTGCAATGATTGATGGTGGTGCCTGGTGTTATTCTTCGCGTTCACGAGGATCCTCTCGCGTTCGCGAAGAAGGATTTGGCTTCAGGGACTTTCTTCTTCGCGTTCGCGAAGAAGGAAACCTCTGTTGCACAGGTCTGACTTCGAGGCTCATATCTTGTAATCTATAAGGAGATTGGAGATAATCTAAAAATAAAAGTTATAGCCCTTTGTGTCTAGTTTTCATAAAAGTAAATCATTTAGCATTTGGATTTGTGTACAAAACGTTATGGCTAGTATACTACAGGCTGTCCGAGAAGATGAAGAAGAAATTTGTATTGCACAGGGCTGATTTTGGAAGCTTATATCTCAAATTCTATAAGGAATTGGGAGACAAGCAAAACACATAAGTTGTAGATCTTGGTTTCTAGTTTTCAAAACATTAAACCATTCATCATTTGGAGTTTTGTACAAAATGTTATGGCCATTATACTAGAGGCTGTCTGAGAAGAGTTTGGAAAATGATTTTTGGGAATTTTCTTCTTCGCGAACCTGATGGGGGTCTCGCGAACGCGAAGAAAAGTCGTTTGGGCAGTGTACGTAAATAAATGGGTTTGGTTCATTTCATCTTATTTCTTCCATGGGAGCCGACCTAGGAGCGATTATGAAGCTCCATCTTCATCATCTATGTCCAGGTAAGTGATTCACACCTATTGCAAGTTAATTACTTGGATTATATCTAGATTTTATCATGAAAAATCATGTAAATTAGTAAAAATTTTGGTATTTTGAAGCAAACCTAGGGAATTTTTTGTATTCTTGGATTTTGACCACGATTTTGGATATGAAATTGAGAGCAATTTATATATTTGAGTTCGTGAGGTTGTGGGTAAACTTTATCTTCGAAAAATTTCGGAATCCGAGCACATGGGCCCAAGGGCAATTTTGTCAATTTTTTTATCGGGGTTAGAAATTGTTATATATTGGGTTATTATGAGTAATTGAATATATGTTAATAGGTTTACATAATTGTTGGCTAGTTTTGGAGCATTGTGCATCGATTTGAGTCTTCGGAAGGGCGTGGAATGCCGGTTTTGGAACTTCGAAGCGAGGTAAGTCTCCTTTCTAACCTTGTAAGAGGGAATTAACCCCATAGGTGAACTAAATTATTATGTGCTTATATTTGAGGGGGCTACATACGCACGAGGTGACGAGAGTCCGTATGTAGCTACTAGTTATGCCCATGTCCGGGTAGTTTAGGCTTACATCATGCTTTGTTGATATTGTTGTTAATTTATGTTATTGTTGTCTTGAGAAGAAACAAGATAAGGGTTGCGTAATAATTTTGGTGAAAGGAATTTGAGTTGAGGAATTTAAGATTTTTAAGGGTTTTCATGAAACTTCGTATTTTCGAAAGAATTGAGAAATATTATAATGACTTAAGAAATCTATGTGTAACCGCGTCGCATGTGCATTTCGCGAGCGGGGAAAATCTCTTTAAAAGCTTCATGTTGAATTGTCCTTATTTTGAAAGGAATCCAGAAAAGGATTTTGATTTATTAATAAATTATATTTGGTTGCGTCGCATGTATGATTTGCGAGCGGGGAAATCCGTAATATATTTGACCGCGTCGCACGTATGATTCGCGAGCGGGGTATTTCCTTCTGGTAATCTTATGGGATCGGGTCGTTCGCCTCGGCAAGATTTATGTACCACACTCTCATGGGAGCGGGCTATTCACCTCGGCAGATTAATAGATGCATCTATGGTTCGCGTCGTTCGACCCTCGGCAGTGCACAGTTTACTTTTATGTTGGATCAGGTCGTGCGCCTCGAAATTTCCTATATATATATACACTATTCTTATGGAATTTGTGCTTAATATTTGGCTAGAAGCCAGTGTATCTTAGGGTTTTTCCTTGATTTGATTTATGACAACCTCTTGATGATATCCACTATATCTTTATATATATGCTCCGGTTACGGAGGGAACTTGCTAGTTGAGAGCTCGAGAAAAAATTATAAAGAAGGGAATTGTATCACGTATTTAATACATGTTTATCTCATATATTTACTCTGTTTCATATTTATTTACTTCTCTACTGTATTTTATATTATTGGACCACTAGTAAGTGTCGAAGTCGACCTCTCGTCACTACTTCTTCGAGGTTAGACTGGATACTTACTGGGTACGCATTGCTTTCGTACCCATACTACACTTGATGTGCATTTTTGTTGCACAGGCACATGTATGTCTAGTGGCTTCGTTAGGTGCAGCGGCATGGTTGATACGGAGACTTAGGTGAGCTGCATCTCTCAGGACGACCCGCAGCCAGCAGAGTCTCCTTTAGAGTATTGTATTTTCCTTTCTGTCCAATTTGTATTCTGGACAGTTATTGTGTTACATTTTAAATTAATAGAAATTGCTCATACACTTGTGACACCGGGTTCTGGGATGACTATGAGATTTTTCAGTATTTAGTTTATTAAAGACATCATTATCCACTCAGTGAAGTTTATTATATATTGTTTAATGTAAGGAAAAGAAAGAATTTTAAAAATACTAAATTGAGAATTTAATTAACTTCTTGGTGTTGGCTTGCCTGACAGTGGTGTCCGGCGCCATCACGACCTTTAATGGATTTTGGGCCATGATAATACGCTTTAGGTAACATGTGAGTTGTCATGAAAATTAAATGTATTGGTTTTGGAAAAAATGTAAATAGCCAAAATTAAATTAAAATATATTCGAACTTATCTCTTTAGTATTGGTATTTTTATTTGGCGTTAAACCATTGATTAGAGGTGCAATATTTTTGTTGATTATTACTTGATTGCTTAAAAAGGTTGTAGTGTCCTATTCCGGACTTGAGTATATCTCAAGGGATGATTTTCCAGCGCATTTTTTTAGCCATCAGATTTTCTATTGCACAGGTTATATCTGTTGCGTGTGGGCGTACTTTGAAGGATGGGAATTGATCAAGATTAAAGTCACTACATCATTTCTGTTGGAGCTACTACAAATAGAATTTTGTGCAAGTTGGTGCACCAAGATTAACCTTCATTCTGGACTGGAACTGAAATAAGATTTGAACCAAATGTGATGCCCTTTATGTTTGTACTCAATTAAAATATTTATGCATTTTCATGTGGACTGATCCTTTTAAAGCCAAAGATTGTTGTAACATTTCTCAGGTATGTTGTAATAGCTCTTGGGGATTGGTGGTCCCTAACAACAAACTTATAGAGAGTTTGAGACACCCGATATAATTCACCTATTTGTCTTTTGGTTTAATTTTTTTTTAATACGGTCGATAAATTTAGTCTGCAATATATATATATATATATATATATATATATATATGTTTCTAATATCTCTTTGCTCTTTTTTATTTGAAATGATTCACGCATCGCGCGGGTAAGTATACTAGTTATTTAATAATAAGGATGAAAGATATGAGAGAAAAAAGCATGGTAACGATGCCACCACACCAAATCTGTTGTCTCATAAAATGACATTTTTCGTCGTTACGTAATGACGAATTTAACTATATGATACAATAAAATTAATGTAATAATTAAAATAAATATTGTAGTTAAAATAACAATAAGATACAATACAATAGGTAACAACCATCCAAACAAGTTGTTCTTATTTTCAAAAAATATATCCTCGTATGATTGGGCCAAAATTCAAGACACTTTTGTTGCTATGATTGGGCCAATGACACAGAAAGGGGTTTTGGCAGTAAAAATTGCACGGGGCGCCCTATTTGGTCGCCCCCATTTAACCTATACTTATTTTTTTTTTAAACTTTTAACTTGTACCCACTTTTTAAATAACTCCAGTCTCCTTTCTCCTCCTCCTTCGTTGTCTTCTTCTTCTTTCTTCTGTTGTTGTTGGTGCTGCTATGGAACTTCAGTTATTAAAATTTTGTGTAGACATATATGTTCAATGATAAGACGAAAATTTTCTTACACTACTGTATTCCAGTCAAGAAATACGAATGGATCTACAAGTGGTCATTGTTTGGCACCATGTCCTTTTTCACCCTTAACTTCAGGCTGAAGTGAAAGCAATTCACCACAAATTTAGCATATTGCCCATGACAAGGAAACACCAAGTTACTTGTATAGTTGTATGCAATAAGAAATAAAATATCCATTGCTTATATAGTGCTGAAGTTTTTACAAATGAACTAAATAACTTCAGCTCTAGAGCTGAAATTCGTCAGTTACAAAAACAAAAACTTCAGCAATGCAAATAGAGAACAAAACTTCAGCTACTATGCTTAAGTTCAGCAATTACAAACAAAAACTTCAGCACACTTGGTTCAACACACTTGCTACTTCAGGCCCCTCTACTAGAATGCTGAAGTTTTGCGTGATTGTCTTTGCTACTTCAACCCCGTATACTGAAGTTCTGCGAAAAAGCGGGTACGCTTGCAATTTTTTTTGCAAAGCGGGCACAAGTTAAAAAGTGACACAAAAAGCGTGTATAGATGCAAATCCCCCGTTTTGGCATGGTATAACAACATACTCATATAATTAGCAGAAAATAGCCCTTGTTATAGATAATGACATCAAATAGCCAATAAATGTATATCACAACTTTTTTTTTCTTCTTTGTCTATACCAACATGTATATTAAAATTTTATTTTCATTCTTTGTATATAAATAATCTTATTCTTTGTAAATTAATAATATAAAATTATATATATATAGTTATTGCTGCCTTTTTATCAATGTATATCACAATAAAACTATTGTATTATTTGTATATCACAGTGTATAGCACATCAGATATATGTATACCAAAATAGATATCAAAAGTTTATTTTTCCTCTTTGTGTACATCAAAAATTAATTTTCTTTGTATACTAAAATATTATTTACTCCCACAATTATATTTATTATTTTTATATTTTAGAACTTGCTTAAACGTGCTATATCAAAAATTTATTTTCCTTTTTGATCAATAATTAATAATTATATTATTGATATATCATAGTGTATAACATAATAATATGTATATAAAAAAATATTAAATTTTATTTTCCTTCTTTGTATAATACATTTCATATTGAAAACTCAAGTTCAAGACGATTCCACATGTGTATCCTCTACCGTGTATATCTCTATGTATATTAGTAATATCTCATGTATATTATGTGTATCTGTATATATCCATAAATATTTATGTTATATATATGATATACTCATATACAATGTGATATACATGACCATCCATAAAAAAATTGTGTTGTATACCGATATACAAAGTGATATACACAGACGTCCTTAAAAACTTGTGAGTGATATACACTGATATCAATGTGATATACACTGATATCAATGTGATATACACATGTTAGAGTTGGATTTTTAGGTCTGATTTTTTGCCTGAAACCAGTCTAAATCACTTCTAATCTTGCTTAAATTTTGTATATAGCCCCTTTTAAGTATTTTCAACCAATTTCAATTACACCCACTCATTCAATCCAACTAAAAAAAGGAAGAGAGAAGAAAAATAAAGTTGAAATATATTTTTTCTCTCTTAGTTTTTGCTAATCTTGCTCAAATTTTGTATATAGCCTTGTTTAGGTGTTTTCAACCAATTTCAATCACACCCACTCATTCAATCCAACAAAAAAAAAACGAGAGAAGAAAAACAAAGTTAAAATATATTTTTTCTCTCTTAGTTTTTGCTTCTGATTTTCTCTGATGTGAGATCAACTTTACCTTTTCGTTCCACTGATTTTTTTTAATAATTTTCACGAATTATTTTGCTAAATTATGAAAGCAAAAGAGAAGAAGAAATACAAGGAGAGAAAGGGGGAGGGAAGCCAAAATAAGCGTGTAGTTTTTTTAGAGAGAATATAAAAGAAAGTAGGTTTATTTAGGATTTGGCTATATAATGCCAATTGTTGGGGTTTTGGCATGGTATAACAACATACTCATATAATTGATAGAAAATAGCCCTAGTTATAGATATTGGCATCAAATAGCTAATAAATGTATATCACAATAATATTATAAATATCACAACTTTTTTCTTCTTCTTTGTCCATACCAACATGTATATTAAAATTTTATTTTCATTATTTGTATATCAATAATATAAAATTGTATGTATAGTTATTGCTATCTTTATATGAATGTATATCACAATAAAATATTGTATATTTGTATATCACCGTGTATAGCACATCGGATATGTGTATACCAAAATACATATTATAAGTTTATTTTTCTTCTTTGTGTATATCAAAAATTAATTTTCTTTGTATACCAAATATTATTTACTACCACAATTATATTTATTATTTTTATATTTTAGAACTTGCTTAAACATGCTATATCAAAAATTTATTTTCCTTTTTGATCAATAATTAATAATTATATTATTTGTATATCACTGTGCATAATATAATAATAATGTGTATGTCAAAAAAATTATTAAATTTTATTTTCCTTCTTTGTATAACACATTTCAGATTGAAAACTTAAGTTCAAAACGACTCCACATGTGTATCCCCTATTGTAACCGGTGTATATCTCTATGTACATCAGTAATATCTCATGTATATTATGTGTATCTGTGTATATCCATGAAAACTTGTGTTATATATACGATATATAATGTGATATACATGGGCGTCCATAAAAATATTGTTTTGTATATACGATATACAAAGTGATATACACAAATGTCCTTAAAAACTTGTGTGTGATATACACTGATGTACACGATATACAACGTGATATACACGTTGCAGTTGGATTTTAGGTATGATTTTTTACCTGAAACCTATCTAAACCATTTCTAATCTTGCTCAAATTTTGTATATAGCCTCGTTTAGATTTTTTTCAACCAATTTCAATCACACTCACTCATTCAATATAACAACAACAACTACTACTACTACTACCCAGTAAAATCCCACAAAGTGGAAAGTTATTTCTGTTATCCAATCAAAAAAAAGAAGAGAGAAGAAAAATAAAGTTGAAATATATTTTTTCTCTTAGTTTTTTCTAATCTTGCTCAAATTTTGTATATAGCCTCGTTTAGGTCTTTTCAATCAATTTCAATAATACTCACTCATTCAATACAAGCAAAAAAAAAAAAGAATAGACAAGAAAAACAAAGTTGAAATACATTTTTTCGCTCTTAATTTTTGCTTCCGATTTTCTCTGGTGTGAGATCAACCTTACCTTTTTTATGCCACTTTTTTTTTTTAGCATAATTTGCAAGTATTTTTACTAAACTATGAGAGCAAAAGAGAAGAGATAGAAGAAGAAATACAAGGAGAGAAAGGGGGAGGGAAACCAAAATAAGCGTGTAATTTTTGTTGAGAGAGAATATAAAAGAGAGTAGTTTTTTTTTAATATTTGGCTATACAATGCCAATTGTTTGGGGCTATCTTTGCCAAACCTAATATAAGGCTAAAAATTTGCCAATTCCTGTTATGTGTTGTTATAGGATACCAATTTTTCTTTGAGAATTTTTCATAAAGCACCATCTTTTAGGTCTAATTAGTCATTTATAGATACCCTTTGTTATATTACGTGTTATAGATACCTTTTATATTTTTATACAATGTATTTCATGTATTTAAGCTGTTGTATTCATTAATACAACAAAAAAAATAGGCATAAAAACTGGAATTCCAGCTAAGTTTGACATGTATTTAGCTGTATTCAAGCGGCATTAACGTTAAATACAGTAACGTATCTGCGCAAAATCTGGAAGGTTAAACTGGTTAAAAACGGAAGGAAATCAAATCACATGATATTCTCCTAATTTAACTCAACGAACTAAAACGATCCCTTATTAATCTGTATTTGAAAGATACATAATAAATTATAGTTGAATAAAGAGAAATACATATAATAATACAGTTGAGTAGAACTGTATACAGTTGAATACAACAAAATACAACTTAATTCATCTGAATAAAACACTTGAATACAATAAAATACAACTGAATACAGCTGAATAAAAATCTTGAATGCAACAAAATACAACCAACTTCTGCTGAATAAAATAGTTAAATATAACTAACTACAACTGAATACAACTAAATACAGTTGTATAAAACACTTGAATACAACTAACTACTGCTGAATAAAATAGTTAAATACAACTGATTAAAACTGAATACAAGAGAATACGCATAACTTTTTAATACATCTAAAATATATAAATGAATACTACTGAATACATGTGAATACAGTTGAAATATACATTCGAATACAGCTGAATACAAATAGGCGATTTGGGCGATCTAGAGAGAGAAGCAGCCTTATGGCTTCGCCGGCCGGCGACCAGCCATAAATTCCGGCTGGTCAACCCCCTAACACATCTGCCCAACCTCCTACAACAACTACAAACAATCCCCAACCCTCAAATCCCACAAACGAAGCCATGAATTACACAAAAACTGTGAACCCTACTTCGACGACCACTGCCTAGCAAAATCGAGCCGCTACAGTTGAACCAATTGCTCTTCGTCTATCAAAATCAACGAATTAAACTTACCCTAAGCGATTGTAATGGAGTGATAATGGAGGAGAACTAGAGAATTTGAGTGGGAGAAGAGGTATGAATCGTGGGTTGAGGGAAAAAGAGTAAAGTGTATGCAAAAAGAGAGAGAGAACGTGATTAGTCAATTTTACTGTGATTATGTGAGAGAAAAGACTAAAAAGGAGAGAGAAAAATATTATTTAGTATATATGATGTCTTAAATGTAGGATGTAACTATAATTAGATATTTGGCTATAAAGTATAAAAGGTATCTATAGGATGTAATATTTTAAAATGATATTTATTTAAAATAAATAGGGTACTAAGGTTTTCTATAGGGTGTAAAAATTTCTTTTTCTTTTATTTTTCGTAAATGTCACGATTGTAATCGTGACCTTGGATCAACTGGAATAGATTGGGCCAAATCTTAGACTGAGTTGTTAGGCCCAATTAGTCATAGGTCCAGTATTATGTTAGTCTCGTAGCCTTGTTGGCTTTATTACCTAACGGCTATAGGCCTAAATGAAGGACAAGTGTCCAATTATAGTACTAGTCGGTAAGAGGGACAACTATAGCTAGCTAAATACCCAGTATTTATCCTCTCTTTGTAACGTGAGATAATCTATCGATCATTAAGAAAATTGCTTGTTTTTCTTCCTTTAATTTTTCTTTATTTTTTTCTCCACAAATCCAAAATTAGTAGCTCAATTGCTACTTTTGGTATCAGGGCATTGATCCAATGGTGGATCCGCCGCATGAAACTGCTGATGGAGAGGGAGCTATGAACTTAGAGCTTCAGCTTCAATCGTTTATAGAAACATCAACTAAACCTATGAAACAAATAGAAAGAATGGTAAAAAATATTTGTTTGACCAAAAAAGTATTAAACGTTTTTGTTAAACTAATTAACAAAGATATAGAAGACAAATCTTAGCCAAACATAATTAACTCTATGTCACGACCCAAACTGATGGGCCGTGACGGGTGCCCTAGTCCTACCTGTCGAACACCCTAAGCATGCGTCTAAGATATAAACCTGAATGACGTCTGTTGAATTACGAGAATAACATACATGAAGGATACCTGCCAAAAGGTCATATGTACATATACATAATGATGTATTATGGGTCGGGCCCGGGCCTAAATGAGCCAAACGGGTCAGGCCTAACGGGCCTGGGCTTAGCGGGCCTGGGCTCTGGCGGTCCCGGGCCTCACGGTCCCGGGCTTCGTGGGCTCAACGGGTGGAACCAGCCCGTGACGGGCCTAAGCCCATATGGTCCTGGGCTAAACGGGCCGGGCTCATGGGCTTAGCGGGCCTAACGGGCTTTTTTATTTCCGGGCTTTTTTTTTATTTTTTATTTTTTTGTTTAAGGCAATTTCTTGTAAACTATATCATGGCTATATAAATAATATATATGTAATATATATGTAGAAATCTAATTATTAAAGTGCTTGACGAAAAAGTAAAATAACAAAACAATAGTAAAACTAAATTGCCATGCATAATAAATTAATAAGAAAGTACAACATGAAGCATAAATACGTCTAATAATTTTAAAATAACACAAATTGTTGAAATATCTTAAAGACGAATTTGCGGATAAATACCATCAACACAATACGTTATATGCCTCCTTAAAATGCCTGTGGTACACCCTGAACGAAAATTTAAGACTCTTCCACAGTTCTTGCATTTTAATATTTGGCCTTCTTCATTTTCTTCAAGCACTTCATAGTAGTGCGAAACAAATAAGCGCACTCTTTCCGAACGAGGCATGATGTAACTTGAAAATTAAGATTGAGATTTGAAGTCTTGAAAATTGGAGATTGAGAGATTGAGAGAAATTTAGATTGAGAAATGCATATTGAGTATTGAAATGAAGAAGAGGGAGGGGGGTATTTATAGTGTTAGAGAAGGTTAGTTTTGTAAATTGAAAAAAAATGGTTATTTGTGCAATATGGCCGTTGGTGGTCATTGGGGGTGGGGCCCTCATTTTGAATTTTGAAAAAACTTGTTTTGTAGTATATATAGTATACTAGTATAGTATATAATATATATATATATATAGTATACTAGTATAGTATACTATATATAGTATGTTATGTATATATATTTCCAAATATAATTTCTTATAATGTTTTGTAGTATATATATATATATATATATATATATATATAGAGAGAGAGAGAGAGAGAGTGATTTTATTGTAGTATATATTGTATGTTATGTATATATATTATCTTATAAATTTTCTTGTAGAATATATTGTATGTTATGTATATATATATAGATTTTCTTGTAGTATATATTGTATGTTATGTATATATATTACCTTATATATTTTCTTGTAGTATATATTGTATGTTATGTATATATATTATTTTATATATATATCGGCGCAGACATCAACAGCCATCTGTTCAGCAATCAATTTAATCTTTTGCTGAACCTTAGCAGATTGTAAAGTATCGAATATATTCATGCTTAATATTTCTGATTGTAATGAATTAACATGCCTTTGTTTCATATTAATCAAGGCGTTAATATCTCTAGTTACGGGATCTGTAACAAAAGAATAAAAGGGGTTCCGAGTATAATCGGAGGGTATAACTGGTATACAACTTACATCTGCTCCACTATCAATCATTGCTACATCAGTTAGAGAGAAAGTATTATCAATCAAGATAGTACATTTAATGTACCACTTATAAGCCGTAACAACCTGCATCATTCCTAAAAACATATCAGAATTTTCATTAATCGAATCAATCTGATCAGAAATTTCTTTTCCCTTTTCATTTGACGATTCGGAAATTCCTTTAGCCGAAAAATCAGTTGGAAAATCAGTTAGAGAATTATTTTTCTCAATTTGAGTAATCCGGTGATCACAAATCATTTGATTTTGTTTAAGAGACTTAATATCTTTTTTCAAATTCTCAATTTCGATTTTCAAATCATCAAAAGAAGCATCTCTGCTAGGTGTACTGGACTTATGAAGTCGTTTATTAAATTCAGACAAAGAATAAGGCGCAAAATATTCAAATTCGTTCTTATATTTTTCAAATGGTTTTGAACTACTAGAACTAGAACTTGCAACTAGATTAATAATTTTTTCACGAAGTTTTTCATCGGTAACTTCCTTTAAAAGTTCTATTACATTTTCAGATGTAATAGTTTTCATATTTAAATCATGAAATTGTGATTGCAATTTATAAAATTCGTCATCATCACAAGTACAAATATCACCTTTGCAAGCAAGTGCAAGAAGTATCAACATTTTTATCACTATCAGATAAATCAATTAAATCAACTTCATCTTCAGATTCAGTTTCAGAGTAATAGTCAGATTCTGATCCTGAAGTGTATAACAAGCCATAAACCTTATCACGTAACTCATCATCGAGTTCTAAGGTTTTCAGCTTTTGAAGCTTGCAATTTGGAGAAATATGACCAAACTTTCCATACTTATAACACTTAATATCAGCGAGATCTCTCTTTGATCTATTCTTCATAAATCGAGTATGACGATTTACCAAAAGCCTCTCTCTTTTATCTGAAATATTGTCATTGTCCTGAACAATATTTGTTTGAGGGTTAACTTTAACCCTTTCGACATGCTTTTTTTACCAAAAAAAAGAAATGAGGAATACAAACTCTATTTTGGCAAATACGAGTATTTGGTAATTTATACTCTATATCTAAAGCATGACCAGAAGCAGATTTGACCAAATGAGTGGTCTTTTGAAAATATTTAGTAGGAACAAGACAATTTTATTATAGTTTTAATGATTGTATGGAAAGATCTATCCTTTTACCCAAGCAAGGGGCCTGTCTAGGTCCGATACATACTCTTATTGAGCCCATGTGTCTAGCAGTTCTAACTGTGAAAGGGATAGCCCTTTTGATAACTTCAGCCGGCTTTAATGTCACAGCTGGCTAGACGTAGCCACTAAGGCAAAACCAATAAGAGTAGTACCAGAGTCGACTGTACCACAATCTTGGAACCAAGCCAAGAAACTATATTAAAATTCCGTCAATTTAGAAGTAACAATTTATATTATCTTATAAATTTTCTTGTAGTATATATTGTATGTTATGTATATATATATATATATATATATATATTTTTTTCTTGTAGTATATATTATATGTTATGTATATATATTACCTTATATATTTTCTTGTAGTATATATTGTATGTTATGTATATATATTATAGCTTATAAATAATTGCAAGTTAAAGACAAAAAAATATTGCAAAAAGATATTCAAGGGCATGTCTTATAATTTTTATTACCAAAAATGGTATATCTTTCTTAGTCTTCCTCCCCCCAATGGAATGAGCACAACAAGGTACTAATACCACCATTAAAAGGGAAAAAAACTAAAAGAGGATATGCCAAAAAGTACAAGGTACACCATAATCTACATTGTATCTCTAACAAATTTTATAAATCCTTCAAGGTTCGGAGGAGGTTGCGTTGGTGGTGGTGGAATATAAGCTTGTTCATCACCACTTCTGGGCGAAGCAGCATCCTCCGCAAGTTCTGCCATCATTTCTTCATAAGCTTCATCTACCGCCGGTTGTGATTCCGCAATTCCAAAGTTTCTTCTTTTCGAGCGGATCCAATCTCTGAACAGTACAGATTTTTCCAAGCTCTCCCTCATTGACGCTCTATGATCACCTATTTGAAGTCTTGCTTGACTGAAGCGCTCTCTGATGCAACAGTTGAAGCTTGAATAGATAAAATATCCCGAGCCATCCTTGCAAGAACCGGAAAATATTTTTCCCTTGCCTTCCACCATTCCAAAAGATCAAAAGTGCCGTCTGGATTCTCCTTTTCAAGTCCCTGCGACAAATAAACTTGAAGCTCATTTAGATGTGAAGTTTCATCATAGTTCAATAACTCAGAGATTTGTTGTTTGGCTCTTTTTTTTACAAGTACACAGGTTCCAAAAAGTGAGAAACAAGGAAGACAAATACGACTAAAAAGGATTAACAGATTAATTGAGGCTTTTGCATCTGCAAGTGTAGCAAATTCCTCATTTGAAAGATCTAAAGCCTTATAAATATTTGAGTACAAAAAATGAGGACCTCCTAATTTCATTGTAGGATTTAACATTGCAGCAACACCATAAATAGGAGGGATAGGGAAAAAATATTTTTTAAACTTTTCTTTCATTGCATTTATAGCAAGTTGATAAATTTCCCCACCCTCCGAAAATTCAACAAACAAATAACATAGTGCTGCAATATAAACTAAACAGTTTGAAATAGTAGGATAATATTGCCCAGAAAATGCATTTGTATCAATTTGAAAATGTTCTAAAAAATCTATAAGAATTTTAACATTCATCCAATCTTGAGTAGTAAGCATTTCATCATCATCCTCACCACCCACCCGAGCATTAAACGTTGCATTAATTGGGTTTCTATATTCATATGCAACTACTAAACTTTCGTACATATAATTCCATGTAGTCGGGCAAGCTTTAGGAACCTTTCTTTCTCTAAGGCCATATTCATCACATTTTTTAAAATATTCTCTTAGTCTACTTCTACGGTTTGAATAAAAAAGCCAATTAAGAGCCATTCTAACCTTTTCAATTTCTAAATTTAAAATTCGCATACCATCACCGACAATTAAATGATAAATATGACAAATACATCTAACATGGAATATATTCCTAAATGCGGGATTTAGTGTTGTTGTAAGTATGCCTATAGCACTAGTGTTACTAGAAGCATTATCCATAGAAATTGCCATTATTTTATCTCTAAAGCAAAAATATCTACAAATATCTGCAACAGTGTTAGCTATAAACTTACCTGTGTGACATGAATTAATTATTCTATACGCAATAATGCGTTTTTGCATTGTCCACTCCTCATCTATCCAATGACTTGTAACAGTTAGATAATCACAATCATTACCACTTCTACCAATATCAGTAGTAATAGAAATCCGATTACTTATATGAGTAAATAAATACCGCAAATATTGTTCATATTCATGTTTATATTTATAAATATCGCTCTTAACTGTTGCGCGAGGCCAACCTTTATAAGTAGGATTAAAAACTCTTCTAATATAATGCACCCAATTAGGATTAGAGGGAAAAGAATAGGGTAAGCACATAACGGTAACCATCTTTGCTAATTCTTCACGATCTCTATTTGGATCGTAATATAAAATACCTCCGGTCACAGTGTTAATTCCTGGTTGAACTAGATTTGAACCTGTACTAGGGTTAACATCAGAATCTACATGTGTTCCCTCTAGCTGCGCTTTCATTTGTAAATATCTAGCTTTATCTCTAGGGTGTGTTTTTATGTGGCTAGTCAAACTACCCGCGCCGCTACGGTCTCCAGTATATTTATGCGCCAGTAATTTCCCACATGTTTTACACTTAGCCTTATTTTGTTCTCTTACTTGAGTAAAAAAATTCCAAACTAATGATGTTTCTAGGCGTTTAGGAGGTTGTCTATTAAAACTAGGGGTTTCTACAGGTGGGTCGGGCGGTACATCAGTTGGGTTATTAAAAGGACTAGTAGGTGTATCATCTAAATCCGGTTGGGTTTCATCTTCATCCTCATTTTCAAAGATAGTTTCATTAGGATAAAGAGCATTCATAGTTTCATCATCTAAATTTTCACCTGGTGCAACATTATGGCAAAATTGACTATCGGAAAATTGAAAATAGGGGTTATCACTATCAAGAATAATAGGAGCGGCAGGACGTCTACCAAGTCTGGGTCGGGGAGCCGGGGGAAGGGTAGTAGGTTGGCCACTACTTTCACCAATTTTAGCTTTACCCTTACCACCAAAAATATTTTTCAAAGAAAATGCCATATTAATTATAATTATACTAAATAAAACTAACAAAACTATAATATTAAAACTTAAGAGTTGGAACGCGTTTACCGAATTGCCGAACAACTTCTTGAAAATTGAAAATCGTTGAAGACTTGAATACTTCAATTCACCAACTTCACAATTTTTCACGAAATTTCAACAATAAAATAAGCAATTATAGTAGAGAGATTGAGAGAGATTGATGAATTGGTGAGTAAAAATGAAAGAATGAGGGGTATTTATAGTTGAGAATTGGGAAAAAATGTAATTATATAAAGTTTGGGGGCCAAATGACTATTTTTTAAACTTCCAAACGGTCAAAATTGCAGCCCAACGACTATAATTTTAATTTTTGACTGCTGCTATTTTTTAAATTTTTTTTTTTTTTAAAAAAAAGTAGCCGTTAGGCCCGGTAAGACCGGCCCAGGCCCGCCAGCCGGTACCGGGCTCGTGGGTTTTTTTACCATACCCGGCCCGCCACAGGCTTTTTGCACCATTAGGGACCGGCCCGCCAGGCCCGTTTAGCCCGTTAGGACCGCGGGCCCGGTCCGGTCCCGGTCCCAGCCCGGCCCACCGTACAACATTACATATACATGCGGAATACAGTGGGTGAGCCGATACTGCTAACAACAACTATATACCCAAAACTTAAAGCCAAGAAGGCCACATGCTATCCAACTATACATAACTTTCTACAGAACTCTAATAAAAATACAACTGTACAAAGACGGGACTGAACCACGTCATACCCATATATATATATATATATATATATATATATATATATATATATATAAGCATGTCGTACCAAAATCAAAAGCAGCTCTGGTTCAAGTGGAGCACGCCAACTCTCGCTGATCAAGGATCCTAAGAAGGGAGAGCGTCAGCTTGCCTACTTGTACCTGCAGGCATGAAATGCAGGCCTCGAAAAATTGGGCGTCAGTACGAATAATGTACTGAGTATGTAAGGCATAAAAATCAGTACCTAACAGACATAGATAAAACATGGAATAAAGAATTCCGACTGTAATTCTAAATTACTTTATAAATCCTGAAACATTTATAATGTCATGCACGTGCGTATAAATGTCGTGTCATGCATAGGTATAGATGTACATAATATCATCAAGCCTCTGAAAGCATCTCATCATGTCATCTCAGCCAATGTGGGCAAAATCATCAACATATACCAATTGATCAGGTGGTGGTGCGTATATAATACCGTAACCTTTTTCCATATCCCATATACATATATTTACATATATACGCGTATATAACGTCATCTGGTCATGAGTCAATGTAAATGAATGCAATGCATGATAAATATGTCAATAAAATCTTTCGGAGTATCATAAGACCATTTTGTCTCTGATTAATATCACAGAATAGACTTTATCATCTTACGTATTTTCTGAGACCCATGAACAGACAATAGAATAATAAGACTTATGGGAGAATAAGAATAAACATATCTCTAGCATTTCTACGAATAGAGTAATTTATGAAAGTTGTATATTTGCTTATTTCGTTTGTGTTGTATAGATCATGCCAAAAGAAAGAAGGAATAACCTTAACGTACCTGGAGTAGGGAAAAATTCGTATAGTATTCTTGGAAAATATTGCACTGTACTCCTTTAGAACCGCAAAATTTTACGTTGCTACGGTTCTAACAATTCTCATTGGAATTGTTGCAAGAATTTCGTTGAAGCATTTTTTTTTGGATGGAGTTTAGCATCTAGAAATGTAGGCAACACCAAATTGTCCAATCTTGTGCACTGTTTCAATGGTAACATTTCCTGAAGCCTCTGTCTCAAACCTCCCATTGATCAAATCTACAGCCTCTAAGTATGGATACATCAATATCTCCCTTAGATAATGGAACAACCATATTATCAAGCATTATCCTAGTCAATTAAGTCTTTGTTATCCTACATAGCCACATAAGCCAATATGACCCTTAGTCATGTGTTTGGTTAATTTCTTTGCTGCCACGTTTTGGAGGTGTTAGCCTTATCTCATAATTTAATAATTAACTAGGTAATATTCTGTTACTCGATAATTAACCAATTACCCGCATAATTAAGAATTATCTCAAATTACTTAAAATTCTACTCATTTTTAATATATTTTATATATCATAATATCATGGTCATATGGTACCTTGTATGGTACTAGTCCATAAATATCGAGTATTATAGCTCGGACCGTATTTTATCCTGATAGGTTTTCAATATCTTTGCCTTATGTTCTGATGATCTAACAAACTTAATGTCAAGAACTAGATAGGGAACCTAACTCACTTGGATTACACTGCATCTAACGGATTCCAGCCAAATGTGAGCTTGCTACAGCTTTAGGAGGTAGGAACCCAAACAAGGACCTGATACTCTTGTGGGTTCCTCACGGTAGTACAAAGTCAATTGGACACAGCTGGAAACGAAGATTCTACCGCACTACACTATTTCCAGCGCCCACTCATTCTCTAACCAACTAAAGTGCTCACATCACTTCAAGTGATGTGATCAAGCTGTACCTACAATGAGTTTATACAAAACATCATTCAAGTTACTCAACTCAAGACATTCTGGGCAGTGTGCACAAGAACCAGATTAGGAACCTGATCACTTGGTGCTCCCTTGACAAAAGTACAAGTCAACTATACAGCTGGAACGCAACTGCAGAAAGTGACTGTCCGCAACTGTACAAAGAGGAACACAATAGGGACCTAGTCCCTTAGGGTTCTCTGACAGAAGTACAAGTCAACTACAGCTGGAAAGCAACTGCAGAAAGTGACTGCCTGCAACAGTGCAGCAGACAGTGCAGCAGTCACTTCCCATTGAGATTGGACATCACTAATGATGTCTTATGTAGTATAAACCTTATGCAAGGCACAAGATTCAAATTCCAACACTTGCAAATACAAAAAACGAAAACTCTCTCAAGTGCTCAAGAACCTCTCTCAAGAACAAAGTTGCTGCAACCTCAAGGACCTGATCCAAGATTGATGATATCTTAAGTCCTTAGGGTTGTTGAGTCTTTGTTATGTGTTCTTCATTATAACTCCTATCCGGCTTTCTTAGAAGCGTTGATTAGGAAACCTTTATAAATCTGTAAACTCCCTGAGTTTATGTTGTGGCTAGGATTAGTCATAAGCAAAAGCCTTTGTAACCGTAGTGTGACAAAGTGGCTTGTGGTGGAAACATCACAAGTTAGTCAAAGTCTTTGTAACTAGGATAGTTATAGAGTGGCTTGTGATGAGAGCATCACAAGTTAGTTAAAGTCTTTGCAATAGGGTTATTGTAAATGACTTGTAATAGGGAGATTGCAAGTTAGTGAAGTTAAAAGCCTACAGGTGTAGGCCGTAATTTTTTGATCCCCTTGTGTGGGATTTTTCCACGTAAAAATCCTCTACCTTATTTACATACAGCTTTACCAGCATTCACAGCAGAACCCCATAAAAGACCAGGTACTCTACTATTTGGTGGACTCACACAAACTTAGCACTGTACCAAACTTATAGGACCAGATCGCTATACAGTTTGGTTCATCAGTATTTTTAGAGGAAACACATAGAGAACCCGGTTCTCTATACAGTCTGGTGGACGCAGAGCTTGTTAACATATCCCAAATCAACAACCTTCAACGAAACTCATTTTCTTTAATTCGTGTATCTTATATCCTTCTTGGCACTCACTTATCGCTTGTTATAAATAGCATAAATACGTTAACCTCAAGATAATATTATCCCCGAGTCTACGTTGATTAACTGAAGAGGTAACTTTAACGTACGAATACGCGAGATGTAACACTCTAGATCCAAACATATTAAGTACAAAAATTGAAGAAGAACAAGAACGTGTAATATTTATTGAGATGATTATCGTACATCAAATGTGAATTGTAGGCTTACATCTATGACAGGTTTGCACCATAATTGTGGAAGCAAAGAAGGAGAAGCGAGGGAATTGTTGATGACTACGAGATTCCCCTTGTTGATTCCATAGTGATGACTATCAAAAACCCCTCTCCCAGATCTGGGCTTAGCTCCCCTATATATATAAACAATTTTCCCTTTAATACAATGGTCTTTGACCGACGTACTTTCTTATGACTGTATCCTTCATCACTTGCCCAAACATTACACTTGTTCTGTGATGTAAGATTTCTGACGGTTTGATCCCGAAAGTGGCCGAAGTGCTCTTTGCTATCACGCCCCGTGGGCATGACTACGGCTTGGTCGACCCCTTATCGTTCCTTTTAAGAACAACCATCTTATGGTCAAATTTTGACCCATACAGTTAATCCCTCTGTCTGTCAAATTCGCTTCTTGGCAAGCTCAATGGGCAGATTCTGTTGATTCAAAAGTTAGGAGAAATCTGAACATTATGCGTTGAACGAGGTCCTTATGTCAAGGTGGGTGACGTGACGCTTCAGTGGTATCATCGGACTGTTACGTCAGTTTGGAGCTGAATCGTTGCATCGATTCGAGGTATCATGGATACCCATTATGCATTATTATGGTGCACGTTTCCTAGGTACCGTATGGTTTCTCGTGCCCTTTCAGTTTTTTGATTGACAGTTCTTGGGTTTCCCGCTCAGTACATTTATGTTCCTATAAATAGGGGACCCCACCATTCAATTGTTATGCTTTTCAATTTACCTGAGGAATTTTGCAAACTTCCACCTTCTTCAATATTTCATACTTCTGCTTTCGTCAGAATTTGATATGACCATCCTCTTTTTTCCTTCATCACTCTTGTTTATTTCGATCAAGTTAGACAAATGGCTGGTACTTCTTCCAGACTGACAGATTCGTCGAAGCTCTGGTGCTGGAAAATGACATATCTCCTCTTGGAGAGGGAGTGGAGGTGATGGAAGATGAGGGAGTTCAGACAGTGGCTGAGATACTACCCTGCCCGAGGAAATTATGGACTGACTTTAACAGCCCTGCCAGAGATGAAAGGGAACCTATCCCTTCTACCATGGATGAAGTGACGATTACGGTGCTTAAGGCTAAGTGGGGAATTCCAAATAACATCGAAATGGTACCGGTAACGGGGACGAACATTGTACATTTGCACTGCCCGGGGTACTATGCATTTTACGCATATCCTTTCGTTATTGGATATACGGTTCCTCTCCCCTCTCTAGTGGTAGTCTTCTACCGCTTCTATGAAGTGTGCCCGGCTCAGCTCTCACGGTACGCGTACAAGCTCTTCCTCATGCTCATCAAGTACTAATGTGTGACTATAATTCTATAGTTTCATACATTATTTGCCTTGCATTTTATATGCTTTAATGATAAATTACACTTTATTTGCGCGTAATGGAGTCTATTTTTTGTGTAGGTGAATTGGAGATGAAAGTAGAGCAAAAAGGATACTTAAACGTTGAAAGTGTGCTCGAGAACAGTGAAAAGAAGAGGCCAGGCAAAGGCCAGCCAAAAGCCAAGCTGAACCAAGCTTTAGCCTGGCGAGGCCAGCCAAAGGCCAGGCTGAGGCTGACGTTAGGCTGGTGACGCCAGGCCTGGGGCCAGGTCTAGTCCGAATTTTGAAGACTTATTTCGTCTCCTGGTTTGACTAGGACTTGGCCTACACATTTAGGTCTTTTCCTACATATATAAATAGACCTAAAAATGTCACTTTGGACATAATTTAGACCGAGAAGAGATTGGGAGACAGATCGAGATTGGACAGATTTGAGAGGGCATTCGACCTAAGGAGGCAAGAACAAACTAGGAGCAAGGCGGAGAATTCTTCTACGAGTTTTTCACTTCCTTCTTCCTATTTTCATTATTAGTTATGAATTCTAGTATTGTAGTTATGCATACTATTATGAATAGCTAATTTGTTATCTAGGGTTTTGATGGAACCTATTGGAATATGATTTTTCTGTTACGTTAATATAGATTTGCCGTAGTATTTTCTCTATTTGTTCAACTACGTTATTATTGTGGTTGGTTGAAGAGCTCTCAATCGACTGTGCCTATTTAGTGTGTATTACTCGGGAGAGAGCTCATATTTAGGTAGTTGTTGAACAACATCACTCCTAACGTAATAGAGGGATCAATACAGAGGGTTTAAAGGTGGGATTAGGGATAACGAAACCTTAGTGCGATCTGAGTGAGCCATACTTAATGCTAGCTAGCGTAATTTGGGAGAATATGTCTAGTAAATTGTGGTAATTATTTGGGGAGAGAGTTACGACAATCAGAGTGCTCATGATCGGTAGAGAAGACTTAGGAAAATTTATAGAAGACGTAGCGGACAGGATTCTGACAATAGGGGAAATCATAACTCTAGACCTCCTTAATCTTGTCTCCAATCCTTATCTTTGTTAATTGATAGTTTTACTGCTTTCTAGTAGTTGTTAGTTAATTAGATAAAAATAAATATTATAATCTTCATAATTAAGAAATTATTTGTACTTGTGTGTCTTAGCAATTTTGAACAACTGTAGCTAAGCCTTAGTTCTCTGTGAGATTCGAATCCGGACTTGTAAACCGAATTATATTTGCAACGCCCGCTTAGTCCTTTTTATAAGGCATAGTTGGGCGTGATCAAAGTTTGAAGCCGTTGCCGGGGAACTAACGGTGTAGCTGTAGGTGTACATATTGCTAGGTTTCAAGTTTGAACTTTTATTTTTATTTTTTGTATTTGATTTTTATTTACTTTTTATTTTTTTGTTTTACTTGTTGATTTAAAAAAAACATGGCATCTTGGAATTATGAGAGTTTTGATGTTGGTAATTCTACTTTTAATCCTCCTCATGCATATTGTGAAGAAAATCACCCATGACAAAATTATCAAAATATTTTCGAGAGTGAGTTATGTGCACCAACTCAATCTTATGTGTGGAATGTGTGCGATATGTGTGGTGGTCAAGATGGTCACTTTCATGGTTGTGTTTATATTTTTTATCGTTCCCCAACCCCTTACTATGATGGTTTTACTTTTTGTGGTGAAGTTAATAGGAACAAAGAACCCTGGGAAGCTGACCTGAAGGAAATCAAAGATATGTTAAAGTGTTTCATGGAACTATATGATAAGAAACCACTGCAGATACAAATGCAAGAGGCAACTATTCAAAACTTGGAGGCTCAAGCGAATAAACTAATTGAACCTTGTAAAGCGCAACAAGCTTACATTGTGGACAGTAGACAAGAAGAGCATGAATTGGCTGTAGAAATTGCCATTATAATTGAAGATATAAAAAAATACGAGAAGATGCTAATGGAGGAGGTCAGAGTAGAACACCAACAATCTATCCAACTAAAAGTTGAGGATGCCTATGTTGAAGAAGTAATACTAGAGTCACCAGGGATGTTGAAGATACAAATTTAGTTGACTCTAGTGTGACCAGTGTGGAGGAGGTTAAAAATCTTGAAGTTCATGTATTTGAGCGCGTTGGACCTCATTCCAAACACTTCTCTACATTATGTTCAGATGGTGAAATGGAAATTGATTTGCATGAGCCAATGCAAGAGTTAAAGGAAGAGGTAGATAAGCCCTATATTTTGAAATTTTCAAGGCCGTCTAGGCTAAATGACACTCCTCGGTTGAAAGCCAAAAAGTTCAGAAAGTATCATTTAATTTTTGGCTCACAACAACTTGTATGGCACCAGGAGCATGATCATAGAGCATAATCAAAACTTGGGGTCCAATTCATAAGTTCAAAGTGGAGGCAGAAAGTGATTCGCGTCGTGCCGCGACGTTAAATCAAGCGCTTGTAGGGAGGCAACCCAGTTTTACTGCTTTCTTTTATTTTTTTAATCGTATTATTTTTATAGTATCGATTTTTGATATTGTAGGAGCTTGAAAAGCAAGCTATTGGAAGGATGCAACAGTAAACCAGATGGTTAGAACTAAGTGTGAGGTACCCGCACGAAGGACCAAGCCTGGGAGAAGTCTAAGTACCCCATGAGCTGCTAGTGCTTCGGCCTTTGGCCTATCAGAGAGTTTCTTTTACCCTCTTATTAGTATGGTGTGCATTGGGGACAATGCACAATTTTAAGTGTGGGGTGAGGAGATTGCCCGAGTGACTTTCTATACTATTTTAGTTGTATTAGTTTAATTAATTAATTTATTTTTAAAATGATTGGACTTTGCCCGACGATGGATCTATTAGATAATTTTCTTGAGGAATTTAAGTCTAAAAACAATTTTAAAAAAAAGATTTTCTTGGTAGGTTGTGTAGTAATTTCCCCTTGGTTTTTCTTTATGCCGCGGTTCCTTTCCAAGAGTTTTGCTTGAACCGGGTAGTAGTTTTTCCTTTTATTTTTTTTAGAGTAGATTAGAATTAGGAAATAAATGGAGGAAGAAATATGAGATTCCTAGGCGCCATTGACTTGTTTGATAGTAGCATATTTAGGCTTTGGCATGTGTAGTATCTTCCCTATGAGCTAAAATTGCTTATGATGCCTTGGTTATTTGGATAGCAAGTTTTGTAACGCCTAAGTCTCATTTTCTTGACTTATGTTCACTTTGTGTTTAATGCTTAATATCTTATGGCTCTGTGAATACTTGCATTAGTTGAGAATTGGAATAAGACCGTCCTTAGTGAATCATGTGTCACATGTGGTGAGATTTTGTGTAGTTCATGTATTGTACTTGTGTCTAGAACTTTCCCGGTATGTGAGTTGAAGCAAAATTTTAGGTGAAGCTCGGTGTGAAAAATGATTTTAGGCTTTCTTTGATGTCTTTTCGAGTGTTATGCTATCACAAATAAAATTTGTCCCTAGCTAAGCTTTTGAGCCTATAGACTTTTATTTGCACCCACATTACAAGCCTATACCCTTTTTGTTCTTAATTGATATTTTTGTTCATTTTACCTCTTAAAGCACGTTAATTGTGAAATAAGCACTAAAAGAAGAAGGGACTAAGTGTGGGATGACTTTTGAATGGAACCAATGAAAAGAAGAAAGGTGCACTTATTTTGTAAAGTAATACATCACTAGCGAAAACTGCAAAGGAAAAAAAGAAGAGAAAAATCTAAAAAAAGAAAAGAAAAATAGAGATTAATAAATTGTTGTCTTGTTCTTGCTAGTGGGTATGAATTAAAGTAATGCTTAAAGAAGAAGGGTACGTTGTTAGGGATGATTTTGTTGGTGAAATTGAAGGGGATTGAGGAATTTGCGCATAAAGATTATTAAGTGATGCGTAAAGTGCTTAGAAGAGTTAGCCACTATCGCGCCCCCTTTTTCCCCTTTTTGACGGGGAAGTCCGGGTTTCGATATTCATAGGGGAAATAACTCGTTTCCTTTTGGAATTAGGTATCTGAAGAGTCGCCACCTAACAGATTACGGTACATTAGGGCACCTAGAGCGATTAACTCATGAACTAATTTGCATCACCAGAGATTAGGGTAAGGGCTCGAAATAACCTTGAGGGGAAGGTGTTAGGCATCCCTCGCGGTCCACAACGGTGGGTCCCAGCCAAACTTAAACTATGTGAATTATTCATTCTAACAAACAAATAGTTTTAACACATATTCGCAAATAAAGACATGTTTTGACATTCTAAGTACATGTATGATTCATATAATGGAAGCAAGGGAAAGATTTGAACAATCTTGCATATATATACGTAAAGAAAAGGAAGTTCATTTAAAACACATAGGAATTGGGAAAGAGGGGTCCTAGGTTGGTTAGCCTACAGGATCATACCCATGCAATGCCCGGTAATCACTCCTCAATGAGGGGCTACACGTGACATTAGCACGCAGTCATCATATCCTTACTACCTAATTCCCTCCCCTTGAGCATAGCCTAAAGCGTTCTAGCAACCTTAAAAGATACCTTATGCGTGCACTAACCGCCCCTTCCTTGTGGTCCGGAGGTATAGGACCTCTAGTTTGGGTAGTTCTAGACCATCCTAAGGTACTTAAAGGAGAATAATCTAGGCGACAATCAAAACAATTAGGACTGGACTAAAATAGAACAATTAAAGGCTCAAGTTTTACCTCCACAAACAGAGTGTTAGAAACTAAGCGTCCACCAGACTGTATAAAGAACCGGGTTCTCTATGAGTTTCCACTGAAGATACTAATGAACCGAACTGTATAGCGATATGGTCCTATGTCAGTTCCCACAGTGCTAGCTACTGAACCAGTATGTAAATGAGACACTGGATAAGTTCCCACTGTATAGAGAATCAGATTCTCTATAAGTTCCCACTATAAGCAACAGATAGTAAAACCAACCAGCTTAGGGAATCGGGTTCTCTAGTTGTTCCTACAGTAGCTCGGCAGTAAGTAAAACACACATAGGATTTTTACGTGGAAAAATCCCAACTCAAGGGGACAAAAATCATGACCTACACTTGTAGGCTTTCAACTTTACTAACTTGTAAACCCCTATTACAAGCCACTTTGTAATGACTCTATTACAAAGAATTCAACTAACTTGTGGTACTCTTACCACAAGCCACTTTGTGACTCCCTAGTTACAAAGACTTTAACTAACTTGTGATGCTCTCACCACAAGCCACTTTGTCACTCTACAGTTACAAAGGCTTTTCACTCTAAGTTGTAATAATACTATTAAAAGCCACTTTGTAATAACTCTATTACAAAGGCTTTACAACTCGACTAACTCTAGCCAAGATACAAACTTAGAGGGTTTGTGATTTTGGATTTCCTAAAACACAGCTTCTAAGAATGCAAAATAGGAGTTACAATGAAGAACAAATAACAAAAACTCAACAAACCTAAGGACTTAAGATATCTTCAATCTTGGATTCGGTCCTTGAGGTTGAAGCAGCTTTGTTCTTGAGAGTGGTTGTTCTTGCACTTGAGAGAGGATTTTCGTTTCTGATTTTTCAAGTCTTGGAGGAGGATGCCTTGTGTCTTGCACCAGGTTTATATTGCAAAAAGACATCCCAATGATGATGTCAAATCTTGGTTAGTACATGCCTTTTCTAAATGGGAAGTGACTATTGCACTATCTGCTGCACTGTTGCAGGCTGTTGGCCAAGTAAAGGTGAAGTTTTGAAGACTGACAAAAGAACTCAGACATGGACCAGGTCCATCTTATGAAGCACAGTCATGATCAACCCAAACATGTGAGATGTACGTGAAGGAGATAAATATAACTTATCAGAAGTAATATCTCCTAATCTGATTGAAAAGGTTACATATTGGATAAGGAGAGAAAGACTCCTTACACGAAGAGAACACAGTTTAGGAAGAGGATAATGTTAGAATATGAGATCAACTAGAACTCTTCTACCATAGAAGAGTAGCATCTGTATTCTAGTCAATCTCTAATTACTAACCCATTAAATATCAGTGTTGCTCTCTTTTACAGGTAATGCACATAAGTAGAAGTTAAACGTAAATTGAGAGCAAAAGAGCAAGGCGATTTTGCAAGCAATTTATGTGTGATTCAAGCGTGCAATCCTGAAGCTACTTGAACAAGATAGAAGAACCAGTTCCAAGTGTCTATCTTTTATTCTAGTTCAATTGTAGTAGGTGCTTTTACATTGTACCTTTTAGCTTTTATAGAAGCAATTGTATTAGGCACCTAGAGTGTTCAAGTTAGAGTTAACTTGAAGTTATCGCAACAGTTGAGGCTGTGTGCCACAACGGGATTAGAGTTAATCCTAGGTTTACAAAAGAGTTTTTGTAAATGCAGTTTTTGGCTCAGTGATTTGTGGAAGTTTGGGAAAATCCTACTGAGTAGTAGGTCGTGGTTTTTTCACCTTTTGAGCCAGGTGTTTTCCACGTAAAAATCTCTGTGTTCTTTATTTTCTTTACTTATTATTCCGCAAACAGTAGTAGTTGGAACACATAGAAGAACCATGTCCTTCTATAATCTAGTTAAGTGAAAATTGGGTACCACACAAATTACCGCCCCCCCCCCCTTGTGTGGTATTGAAGTATAAAACATCAATTGATATCAGAGCGGGTTATCATTGAAGAGGCTAACACCTTAGGAACAGATCAAGATGAGCGCACCACCTAGAAACTGGGAAGGACAATCCACTGCTAGGCCCCCACTCTTTAATGGTCAGTACTATTCTTAGTGGAAGAACAGGATGAGAGACCACATCATAGGAGAAGACTATGAACTTTGGAACATAGTCACAGATGGTCCCCTGGCTACTACATAGAAGAATACTAAAGGAGTGGATGTGCCAAAGACAAGAGCTGACTGCACTACTGAAGATTCGAAGAAACGGGAAAAGAATGCCAAGGCTAAGAAATGGCTTATGCGTGGACTAGGTCCAGACGAGTACAGTAGGATTTAAAGTTGTACCACTGATAAGGAGATATGGGACACTTTACAAGTGGCTCATGAGGGAACTCCTCAAGTAAAGAGATCAAGAGGAACACTGTTATATTCTCAATATGAGAATTTCACCATGAAGGAAGGAGAAACTATCCAGGAGATGTACACAAGGTTCACAACACTAACAAATGACCTTAAATCTTTTGGGAGAATTATCCTTGAAGAAGACAAGGTTGAGAAAATCTTAACAAGGGTCTTACTAGTAACTTGAGAAAGCAAAATCACTACTATTCAGAAATCAAAGAACATTGCTACTCTCAAGTTGGATGAACTGATTGAAAATATCACTGTTTATGAACTGAGAAGGCAAACCATGAAAATGGATGCACCCAAGAAGGAAAGAAGTCTGGCTCTCAGAATAGCTGAAGGTGCAGATCTAGAGGATAATGAAATGTCCATGATCACAAGGGATTTCAAAAAGTACCTGATGAGAGGAAAGAGTTCTTTAAGAGGTACAACCTTCAACAAACCAAGGGCTCCTGAGAAACAGACCAACGAGGGCTGCTACAAATGTGGCAAGACTGACCACATGATCAAGAATTGTCCTTAGTGGGAAATTGAATGGAAGAAGGAAAGGGCTGAACGAAGGAACATGAAGAAGGAACAGGTTCAACCCAAAAGGAACAAAGGATCAACAAAGCTATGGTTGTTGCTTGGGGAGAAACATCAGATAAGAATTCAGAAGATGAAGCTGGAAATGAAAAAGCACTTATGGCCATTAGAGAATCAGATTATGAACAAGAGGTAAGTGTGATTCATCTCAAAGACAAGATTAAATTTTTGTCTAAAGAAAGGTTATCTGAACTATTGCTAGACTTCATCGATGAGTCTGAGGTAATAAACAATGAGAATGAATAGTTGTCGAGGGAGTGTGTGATCTTAAAAGGCAAGTGCAAAAATCTAGAATCTAGGGCTAATGAAAGTGACAGTAAAATGCTGAGTTGAAGAATGGACTTGACACTAGTGTCTTAGAACTTAGGTCTGAAAATTTAAAACTGAAATTAGGAACAGGTAAGAAGAAAGCTGATCACACACATCTCACCTTACAAGAAAATCTAGGAAAGATAAAGGATGAGTTGTACAAGAAAGATGAGCAGATAAGAGTCTTAAAAGAAGACCTAGGGAAGGTAAAGCATGAACTAGACAAAACTTGCAAATGGAATAAGGCTTCTGATGCACTATCCTGGCTACAAGATCACCACATTAGCAACAAGAGAGGACTTGGCTATGGGACCCAAGCACCTAAGTGGGACCCCAAAAGCAAGTACATCACTCCTCCTGAAAACAAAACCTGCACACACTGTGGCAAGACTGGACATTACAAAAATGAATGTAATGCAAAAGAAAAGGCCAGTCAAAAGAACAAAACCTTTGTTAAAGAGAAAAATAGGTTGCCTGGGTGGGCCAAAAGGAATTTAATTTACCCCTTTGCCTATAGAAAGGGACCCAAACTAGTTTTGGTTCCTAAGACTAACCCCTGATTTCTTTTTGCAGGTCCAAGTGAAGGGAAGTAGCCAAATATGGTACATGGATAGTGGCTGCTCAAAACATATGACTGAAAGCAAGAACCAGTTCCTTTCACTTGAGGACTTAAAAGGAGGTAATGTCTCCTTTGGAAATGGGAAGAAAGGTGAGATTATTGGGGTTGGAAAGGTAGGTAAGACAAATTCACATTCCATTGAGAATGTCTACTTGATAGATGGTTTGAAATATAGCCTAATTAGTGTATCACAACTGTATGACAGGGGTAACCTTGTAACATTTACCTCTACCAAATGCTTTGTGAGTAATCTTACCACTGACAAAATTGTTTTGCAAGGAAAAAGAGTTAACAATATTTACATTGTAGATTTGTCCACTCTTTCAGAAAATGAATTCACTTGCTTGAGTGTGTTGGACAATGATCCCCTTCTGTGGCACAAAAGACTTGGTCATGCAAGTCTGAATCAACTCAACAAATTAGTCTCCAAGGACCTGGTGATAGGGTTACCTAACATATTCAAGGAAGACAAAGTTTGTGAGGCCTGTGCAAGGGGGAAGCATGTAAGATCATCCTTTAAAATAAAAAAAAATGGTAAGCACAACCAGGACGATGGAACTGGTTCATATGGATCTCTGTGGTCCAATGAGAACATTGAGCAGAGGTGGTAAGAAATATGTGATGGTACTTGTTGATGATTATTCTAGGTTTACCTGGGTACTGTTTTTAACATCTAAGGATGAAGCATTTGACATGTTTACTACCTTTGTTAGAAAAACTCAGAAACAACTAGGTTATCAACTTGCATCAATCAGGTCTTATCATGGAACTGAATTTGAAAATGCTAAGTTTGCTGAATTTTGTGATGAGCATGGTATAGATTATAATTTTTCTGCCCCTAAGACTCCTCAACAAAATGGAGTAGTTGAAAGAAAGAATAGGACTCTTGAAGATATGGCTATGTCTATGCTTCTTTCTAGTAAACTGCCCCATAGCTTCTGGGCAGAGGCTGTAAATACTGCATGTCACATAATTAATAGATGCATGACTAGACTCTTGTAGAGAAGACTCCCTATGAGTTACTTAAAGGGAGAAAACCAAATATATCCCATCTTAGGGCATTTGGATATAAGTGCCTTGTGCACAATAATGGAAAGGACTCCCTAGGTAAGTTTGATCCCAAAAGTGATGAGAGAGTATTCTTGGGATATTCTTCACATAGAAAAGCTTATAAATTGTTCAATAAAAGAACTTTGTGTGTAAAAGAAAGTGTACATGTAGTTTTTGATGAAACTAACATTCTTTCCGAGAGATAGGAACATGAAGATGAAGCTATTGGGCTAGTAAAAGAATTGAGTGAAGTCTCAACTCAAGCTAAAGTTGCACCAAAAAAAGGAACAGGTTCTTCCATCCAGGGCAACTTGACAGGGGGAACTGAACAAAGAGGAACTGAAACCAATCCCCTAAAGGAACCTGTTCATGACCCTGTTCCTCAGCAACAAAACATGGGAGAAATATCAAGCAAAAATCAGTTGGTTGTGAAACCTCACAAGTATCAAAGTTCTCATTCCATTGAGAACATAATCACTGATCCAACCTCTGGAGTTAAAACTAGATCACAATTAAAGAATCTGTGTGCTTTTGATGCTTTCCTATCTCTTATTGAACCTAAAAATGTTGCTGAGGCTCTGTAGGATGCAGATTGGGTAAATGCAATGCAAGATGAACTCAATCAGTTTGAGAGAAGTCAAGTTTGGCATCTAGTTCCAAGACCCAAGGACAGATAAGTAATTGGCACTAAATGGGTCTTCAGAAATAAGCTTGATTAATATGGAACAGTTACAAGGAACAAGGCAAGACTGGTGGTCCAAGGCTATAGCCAAGAGGAGGGTATAGATTATGATGAGAGCTTTGCTCCAGTTGCAAGACTGGAGGCAATAAGACTCCTCATACCTTTGCAGCACACATGGAATTCACTCTTCATCAGATGGATGTCAAAAGTGCCTTCCTGAATGGCTACCTAAAAGAAGAAGTGTTTGTCAAACAACCTCCAGGTTTTGAGAGCAAGGAGTGTCCGGGACATATGTAAAAAATAGACAAGGCTCTCTATGGACTCAAGCAGGCTCCTAGAGCATGGTATGAATGACTGTCCAAATTCCTGCTTGAACATGGCTACAAAAGAGGTAAAATTGATAGTACTCTATTCCTGAGCGAAAAAGGTAAGGATCTTCTTATGGTACAAATATATGTTGATGACATAATTTTTTGGGTAAACCACTGACAAACTAAGTAAGGATTTTTCCAAATTAATGGGGAGTGAGTTTGAAATGAGTATGATGGGTGAGCTTAACTTTTTCTTAGGCTTACAGATCAAACAAAACCCAAATGGAACCATGATCCATCAGCAAATATATGCAAAAGAGTTGATTAAAAATTTTAAAATGGATGAATCAAAGGAAATAGACACACCCATTGCAACATCTACTAAATTAGACATAGATGAACCTGGTTCATCTGTTGATCAGAAGTGGTACAGGGGTATGATTGGTTCACTTTTGTATCTTACTGCTAGCAGACCTGACATAGTTTTCAGTATAGGGCTTTGTGCTCGTTTTCAGGCAAATCCTAAGGAATCTCACTTGACTGCTGTCAAGAGGATACTGAGATATTTGAAAGGCACTACTGATATGTGTCTTTGGTACCCCAAAGGTAGTAATTTCGATCTATGAGGGTATGATGATGCTGACTATGCAGGTTTCCTTATGGATAGGAAGAGCACCTCAGGTATGGATCCTTTTCTTGGTTCATGTCTTGTATTATGAGCCACTAAAAAGCAGAATTCAATAGCCTTATCCACTGCTGAGGCTGAATATGTTGTTGTTGCCTCTTGTTGTGCTCAATTGCTATGGATCAAATAGCAGCTGATAGATTTTGGCATTGAAGTTGGTTGCATTCCTATCTTATGTGATAATACTAGTGCTATAAGTATGACAAAGAACCTTGTTCATCATAAGAGGACTAAGCACATAGATGTTAGACATCACTTCTTAAGAGATAACTATGAGAAAGGATTGATCACCATAGAATTATGTGGTACTGATAAACAAATTGCTAACATTTTTACTAAAGCACTGAGTAGAGAAAACTTTGAAAGGAATAGGTTGGAATTAGGGATGATTAAGATCACCTAATGGGACCAGCTCAGAATGCACAATGAAAAAATAATTGAAAAAATATATTTTTTTGGCTAGGAAATCTGAACTTGTGTAAATATCTAGATTAATTTTTACTCAACTTCACACTGTAAATAGTATAGTCCTGTGACATGTGTTAATATGACTCATTGATCTCTTACAAAATTTTCTCTATTGTGGTAAATTGAAGCATGGTCAAGAGAATTCTAAATGAAGAACCTGGTTCATCAGTATTGTTTCATCTAAATGCCAAGGTATGTTTTCTATACTCTGCACAAGTAGAAATATAAATATTTAAATCTTGAGCAGAGTCCTACAATTGTTCAACTCCTTAGAAAATCCTATCTGTTTGTTTTTTAACCAGTTCCGTCCTCATTAGAATTCTAACCACAAAAATTGCCTAAAATCTAGGGAAGCCTAACCATTCGTTCAACCTGCAATTTTAGGTTGATTAGACATCTAATTGAATGCTAAAGCTACCGTTATCCATTAAATGAGTTTTTTCCTTTAAATACTCATTATTACTTCCTGCCACCCTCATAATTCAAAGCCGTCAAAAACCTTCTTCACTCTCAACTGCTTTCTTTTCCAAAGGTTTAACTCACCAATTCTCTTAAGAAATCAGCTATAATGACAAACCCACAAGACAACCCTGGAACTCCTCCACAACCCAGTCCCTCTGATTCATCTACCCCTCCTCCACCTAGTACGACTCCCCAACCCAAGATAAGGAGAGTAAAAATACTTGCTCGCAAAACGGTGGCATATGGTGCTCTCTCAAAGAAATTGAATGAGAAATTAAAGGCAAGTTAGGCTCAAGATTCTGATTCTGATCTGATTCTGAGTCGTACAAATCTGCTAGTGAGGGAGAAGGACCTAAGTATTCTAACTCTGAGAAGGCTTAAAAGTCTCCTTCTAAGTAAGTTCTTCTTTGACTGAAAATTTAGAAAATAGGTTTATTTTGGTTGGGCCTATCAGGGATGTGGAATTACCTGAGTTAAGAAGGAGTGGAGGTAAAAAGAAATTTGAAAAAGAAAAGGAGAGAGAGGGTGAATGTGGTGATGTGAGGGGAAAAGGGAAAGGAGTGGCTGATTACTCACCCACTACTGTAGTGCCTATACCTGCTATTTGTGGGGTTGCACAGGAAACTGTTGAAGAAAGTGGCAAGAAGTCAGGGGGAAGTGGTTCTGGTAAAGCTGCTGAAGGGTTAGTTAATCTAAGTTTACAGAGAGATGAACCTGGTTCATCAACTGAAGAAACCCTAGAAGATCTTCTGAACAAGGTAGGTGCAAGTTACGATCCAAAGAAAAGGAAAACTCACACACCAAAAGCCCCCAATGCTGCTAAACCTTCCAAGAAATGAAAGGCTTCCTTCCCAACAACTACTAAAACTTCCTTGCTAAAGGTAAGAGCCACAAGAAGCAGGGTGAAACAGATTGAGGGTGATCTAGAAAAGGCTTTGGCTGAAAGTAAGAAGAAAAGGATGGATAAAGGAAAAGGCAAGGTTGCAGAGTCCTCAGAAGCTGTTGATATTGAGGAGATGAAATAGGTCCATCAGGAGAAAGTTACAACAGTGGAGGTTCATACCCCCAAGCCCAAAAAGACCAAGACTTCTTCCAAGAAGTCTTCCTCTGTGTTTGAGGCTCCTGAACCTTCATTGGCTAAGAGGACTAGGTCTGCAGTAAAAAGTAAACAAGTTAGAGGTTCTGAAGATGAGGAATGGAGTGGTGATGAAGCAAGTGAGTCTGATGGTGAACAAGACAAGCTAGCCATGTTTGGCAAAAGAAAAATTTTGAAGGGAAGATTGCTGAAAGATTTGGTGGAACTAGGGATGGATCGTTTGGTTGACACACTAGCTGCTCAGGGCTGGAAGGACATGGTCCTTCAGATGGATGGGAGATTGGCCAGAAATGAAATCATTGAATTCATGGCAAATGCTGAAGTCAAAGATGCCAGAGTTACAAGCAAAGTCAAAGGAGTTCAAGTGACATTTGATGCAGAGAAACTGGGAGAGATTCTAGACATCCCTATTGAGGGATATGATGATTACACCAGATAGAGATGGCCAAGTCTGGATTCCCTTCCATCTGACCTAACAATCACTAGGAGATTTTGTTATGAGAGGTGAATGAGGCCAAGTTTGTGCACAAGAGTGAAATGAAGCCACAACACAAGGTCATTTTTGAGTTTGTCAACAAGTGCCTACTGCCCAGGCAGGAGAGAAGGCATATTGCAAATTATATGGACTTAGTTCTGATGGAGTGCCTTGAAAGTAGAGGGCAAATTAATTGGCATGCATTCATCATCAAGATACTGGATAGGGTTATCAATGGCTCCAAGGCTCATGCTACCCCTACGGCTTTATTCTGACTACAATTCTAGATAGGTGCAATGTGCCTCTGAAGAAATGGGAAATGGCTATGAGCAAGGATTACTTTGGTATTAATACTCTGCTTGCTTGTGATTACTTAGTCAATGTCATCCCAAATGAACCTGGTTCATCCAAGAAGACTCCTATCAACAGTAAAGTCAGGGCTCTTATTCAGGAAAGTGAAGCCAAGGATGCTGAGATAGCTAGGCTAAAGGCTCGTTTGGCAGAGGTTGAATCTGAGAGGGATGCTCTCAGAACTGAGCTTACCAAGGAAAAGGAGAAGAATGATGGGATTCTTCACAATATGTTGAATCTTCTCCAAGCCCAAAACCAACCCTCTAGCTCCCCCAAGCCTTAGGAATTCTAGCCCTTATCTCCTGAACTTGTCTAGTACCTTCAGTGACCCAGATTAGAGATTTTTCTTTCTTTTTGCTCATGTTTTGAATATTTTGCTTTCTAGTTGTGGATTGTGGTAGCAACATATATTCTATCAATGATATCTACTATTTTTGCTCTTATTAAATGTTAATATTTCCTTGATAGTTTAAATATATTTGCTTGATTACTGATGATTAATCCATGATTACACTTGCAGTTGCCCCAGTGTCCATGAGTACTTATTAAAATCTGGAACTCACACTTTGTATGCAACTTTTCGATGATGCCAAATGGAGGAAGAGATATTGTACTTTACATATTCTGAATAAGTGATATTTATAACCTAATTAACCGGGTCCTTGATGATAAGTGAATTTTCTAAACTTTGTATTGATGGTTAAGCTGAGTTCTTACAGGATCCAAGTAAGTAAAAAGCACAAAGTTTGTCATCATAAAAAAAGGGGGAATTTATTTGACCAAGTAAAGGTGAAGTTTTGAAGACTGACAAAAGAACTCAGACATGGACCAGGTCCATCTTGTGAAGCACAGTCATGATCAACCTAAACATGTGAGATGCATGTGAAGGAGATAAATCTAACTTATCAGAAGTAATATCTCTTGATCTGATCGAAAAGGTTGCATATTGGATAAGGAGAGAAAGACTCCTTACACGAAGAGAACACAATTTAGGAAGAGTATAGTGTTAGAGTATGAGATCCACTAGAACTCTTCTACCATAGAAGAGTAGCATCTATATCCTAGTCAATCTCTAATTACTAACCCATTAAATATCATTGTTGTTCTCTTTTACAGGTAATGTACATAAGTAGAAGTTAAACATAAATTGAGAGCAAAAGAGCAAGGTGATTTTGCAAGCAATTTATGTGTGATTCAAGCATGTCATCCTGAAGCTACTTGAACAAGATAGAAGAACCAGCTCCAAGTGTCTATTTTTTATTCTAGTTCAATTGTAGTAGGTGATTTTACATTGTACCTTTCAGCTTTTATAGAAGCAACTATATTAGGTACCTAGAGTATTCAAGTTAGAGTTAACTTGAAGTTGTTGCAACAGTTGAGGTTGTGTGCCACAATGGGATTAGAGTTAATCCTAGGTTTACAAAAGAGTTTTTGTAAATGCAGTTTTTGGCTTAGTGATTTTAGTGGAAGTTTGGAAAAATCCTACTGAAGAGTAGGTCGAGGTTTTTTCACCTTTTGAGCCAGGTGTTTTTCACGTAAAAATATCTGTGTTCTTTATTTTCTTTAGTTATTATTCCACAAATAGTAGTAGTTGGAACACATAGAAGAACCAGGTCCTTCAATAATCTAGTTAAGCGAATATTGGGTACCATAAAAATTACCCCCTCCTCTTGTGTGGTATTGAAGTATAAAACATCACATGCAGTTACTTTCTGCAGTTGCTTTCGAGCTGTACTTCTATTAGGGGAACACCAAGGTATTAGGTCCCTAATTTGGTTCCTGTGAATCTAAAGCACACTGCCTAGATTATCTTGAGTTGATTAACTTGAATGATTGTACCAGACATGCTTTAGGTCCTTTTATCTAGTTCTCTCATGAAGTAAGTCATTTTACCTTCCTTGATTGTATTTATATGTGTGTGACATCACGTACAATGATGTAAGCAAGGTAGGTAAAAAGCCTTCCACAGAAAGTTGACTGTTGCACTGTTTCTGTACAATAGTGTGTGCAGGCAACAACTTTCCTGCTGGAGAGTTGACTTCATACAGTCTCCTTGGGAACTGATAGGGACCTGTTCCCTAAGTTGTTCCTTCTAGTCTTCCTCACTTGAGTCATTGCTATCAGCTTTGAGTACCAGGTTCTTTTCTTCCTTTGGTTCTCTTCTTTCACTGTCTATCTTCCTCTTCATCTCGTAGGTCTTCAGATTTCCAACCAGCTCTTCTATGGTCAGCTCCTACAGGTCCTTTGATTCAATAATAGCATTCACTTTGCTTTCCCAAGGGCTGGATCCCAACCTGGAACTTTGTGATCTCAAGGTCTTGTAGATATGTAGCAAGTTCCTTATCTGGTTCTGAATGGTAAGTTTGTTAGATCATCAAAACATAAAGTAAAGTACTTGTGCCCAAGGTACTTGTAACCTATCAATTTCACCCTTTTTGATGACGACAAACTTGGAATTGATATTCCCCATGAGAACCAGATCTCCATATTGTTCCCCCTACGAATCAGCCATATTCCCCATGAAAACCGAACCTAAGGAGCCAATCACAACTGGTTCCTCAAGACTGTTTGGCAAATCATCAAAACTCAAAGTTCCATAACTTATCAATTTCCTCCTTTTTGATGATGACAAACCTAGAATTAATATTCCTCTTGAGAACTAGATTCCTCACATGTTTCCTACGGATCAGACCTATAATCAACATATTATCAGCAATGTTCCCCTGCGAAGCAGAGCTATCTCTTGAGAACTAGAGAACCAGATTCCTCATATGTTTCCCTGCATTATCAGCAATGTTCCCCCTGCGAAGCAGATCCATCTTTCATGCACAACATTTGATTCTGTTCCTCCTATGTTTACATCTATGTAACTTCCCCCTTTTGGAATCATCGAAAAGAATAACAGAAGAAGTACTACCAAAAAGAAGTTCAGCAACATTAACTCAGGCCACTTGGGCAACACATCATAAATAATAACAAGAACAACAAGTGAATGTCATTGCACAACATAGAGTGATTGCCCATAGTGAAGTAATGATAATAAAAGCACAGTAGCTTCAACAATACATAATATGACAATTTAAACAACTGAAGTATCAATGTCATCAAATAGAGGAATCAAAAGAGGATAAGAATTCAAGGAAATTTGGAAGGAGTGAAAGACATGGATCACTGGCAGTAGAAAAAGAAAGGGGCTAAGGCCTTGATAAGCTCGTCCATTCGTTCATTTACTTTCCTTTGATCAATAATCATCTGCTCTCTCAGTTCCTCCACCCGTTTCCTCAATCTTTCATTCTCACCCTTCAACTTAGCATTCTATTCTGCTGAAGGTCTTCGAGGACCTGGTGCTCAACCTATCTGAGTAAGCTGAACCATCAATCAGATCACCAGGAATCTCCCCAAGCTTCTTCTCATCAATAACAAACGCAGTCCCATACACATATAGCATCATAGTATCACATAAAACATTGAAGTCGGTTACTTCTTTTTCATAAACATTGGGACTTGGAGGAACAACGAGGTGATTCTAGTTTTAGAACTCATCACTCTGCCTGACAGCACTCTTTGAGACTTCAAAGTCTTCTCCTTCCAAACCTTATGTCTCAACCTTTTGGTTCTGTAAGGAACCAGGTTCCTTACTTACACTACCCTTCTATCCCTAAGCAACCTTGTCTCCCTTTTCTTCTTCTCAATCTGTTTACCCTCTTATCATCTGCTGCATCTTTCTCAGCCAACCCCCCACCCCCCACCCCCTCATTTTTTAAAAATTCTTTCTCACAGGAAAAGATTTTACTTCATTCTCTCTTCCACAATCACATCAGCAACTCACACCACTTCACCATCAATCAACCTACGTTTCATCAATCCTTTTTACTGATCAAAAGTTCGTTTATACACAGAACTCAAGGAGAAAAAGATCATCATTAAAATTAACTTCATGAGAAGGACTTGAGGGATTAGGTCCCTCATTCAGTCCTCACATTTACCAATTTCTCCATCCTTCAAGGCTTCCAAAAATCCAGCAACAACTTCAGCCTCACGCTCTAGAATATTAGATCTGCCCTGTTCCCTTTCAGTTAAACTTCCATCAAAATCTACCAAAGAATTCTTGGAGTTTTGATTCTGATGGAGTTAGGCTTTTGGAAAGTGAGAGAGTTGGGTTCACTTCTGGCATATTTGGAAACAAGGATTATTTTGAGACAAGGTTGATTTTTGGCTTTAAAGAAAAAAATCGGTTTTATTTGAGTGTAAGATAAAGAAGTGCCTTTTTAGGGCAACGGGTCAGTTTAGAAAAGGTTTAACATTTTGGACTTCAAAGGTTAGGAGGAGAGGCAGGAGAAAGGCAGAAACAAATTAATGACATGACACTTCAGCAGCTTAAAAAGGCATATAAGTATTGAAGAGACTACTAACCTGAGTCAGAGGAACTAGGTTCCGTGACTTTTTTTGAAAATTTTGAGCAAAGACTACTAGAAGGGCAATGTCACTCTTACTTGTTTTTGTCCTGAAACTGCCATATGTGTATACTTGTAACAGTATAGATTTGAGTTAGATGTCGCCGAAAAACACTTTTTAGCATTGTACCTTTCCTTCTTAACATAGCCAATTATCGAGGGACCATGTCCTCAGTTGAGCTTGATCAACCCCAACTCCAGACGATTTCTTTCAAAATGTTCCCTGCTCAGCGCCTTGGTGAAGATGTCTGCTACCTGATCCTTCGTATTCCAGAACTTCATACAGATCAGAACCTTTTCAACATTGTCCCTGAGAAAATGGTGTCTGACGTCAATGTGATTGGTTCTTTTGTGTTGAACCGGGTTCTTTGACATGTTAAGAGCACTGGTGTTGTCACATAGAAGCGATACACAATCAATGTATACACCAAAATTTTCCAATTGTTGCTTGATCCACAGTGATTGAGCACGAGGCAGTTGCAACATATTCTGCTTTAGTTGTTGAGAGAGCTACTGAGTTTTGTTTCCTTGTACCTCATGAGATAAAACATGATCCAAGGAAATGAGCCATTCTAGATGTGCTTTTCTTGTTCACCAAATAGCCTACATAATCAGCGTCAGCATAACCAATAAGGTTGAAATTGTCACCTGAAGAATAGTACAGAACCAGGTTCTGTGTCCCCTTAAAATATCTCAGAATTCTCTTAGCAGCCTTCAGATGAGATTCCTTAGAATTTGATTGGAACCTGCACATAATCCCACACTAAATACAATATTTGACTTGCTGACAGTAAGATAGAGTAGAGATCCAATGATTCCCCTTTGATGCTTCCATATCAAACCTTTTCAAGAGTTCTTTGATGCATTTCTGTTGACTGATACACGTTCCCTTTATGGACTGCTTCACTTGAAGACCCAGGAAGACATTCAGTTCCCCCAACATACTCATTTTAAACTCGCTTCCCATGAATTTAGCAAATTCTTCACATAATGAGTCAGTTGTAGCTCCAAATATGATTCCATCAGCATAAATCTGCACAATGAGTACGTTCCTTCCTAATTTCTTTCACACCAAGCACGAGGAGTCTGGCTTCCATAACAGTTTTGTCAGCAGGTCGTGGAACCAGGTTCCACGTTTTGTTCCTCTCAAGTTGACGGAGCTCTTCTTGCATAGCTGTAATCCAGTCAGCATCTTTCAATGCTTCCTTGATATTCTTAGGCTCTATTTGAGAGAGAAAGGCTGAGAAGGCAAGTGAGTTTCTTGTCTTTGATCTGGTTTGGATTTCTCAGTAGCTGTAGTTCCATGTACGACATCCATAACTCTGTTTTCTACTTCAGATATTGTGATTGAGGAACTGGTTCGTCTATGTTGGATGGAGTCTCATCTTCAGTTCTGAGGAACAAGGTCCATGTAAATCTGGAGTAATCATCCATACTGACGAGAATATGTACCTTTTTCCTCCTCTACTTGGCATCCTCATAGGTCCACACAGATCCATATGGAGAAGATCAAGTGGCCTTGAGATACTAACTTCCTTTTTGGGCTTGAAAGAGCATCTGACTTGCATTCCTTTTACACATGCATCACACACCCTGTGATCCTTGAAGCTTGATTTGAGCAGACCATGAACCAGGTCCTTCTTGACTAATTTGTTCAGCAGCGCGAAACTTGCATGACCCAGCCTTCTGTGCCATAGCTCAGCATTATCATTAATAGCACTCAGACATTCAAGATCCCCTTGTCACAGATTTGGGAAATACCCACCAGAATCTCGTAGAGGACTAGGTACTCTACTGTTCAATGGACTCATAATGTTCCTGATCTTTCCATCTTTCAGAATGTATCCCTTCTTTCCATTTTCAAAGGAAACACTCCTTTCTTGAAGGGCTTTCAGTGAAAGGAAATCATTTGTTCTTCAGTTATGAGCTTCGAGCAGTCGCTATCTATATGCCACTGTTGACTGCTCCCTTTCACTATTCCCTGCACACTTAAGTCAATGATTAGACTTAGGAACCTAAGCCAACTTGGGTCCCTTATAATGATAGAACGGGCGGATCAAAATTCTTTTTGCCCATGCAGGCAGCACATATTTTCTTTTCAGGGAACCAGGTTTCTCATCAGTATGCCTTTTTTCAACAAAAACTTTGTTTTTCTGCAAAGACTGATTTTTAACTTTACAAGAGTCCTTGTAATGACTAGTTTGACCACAGTGAGTGCACGACCTATTATCAGCCACAATTACATACTTCATGGGGATTATAGGAGGTTTTAGCCATTTGGAACCCGATGGCTTTCATGTTTCCATCATTACTCTTGTACATAGATGTTATTACACCAGAGGATCGGGTCCAGTTAAGTGACTTATCAAGATCATTTTTAACCCTTTTTAAATCCTCCTGAAGTTGTATATTCTTTTTAAGCTCAGCAACAAGACCTGTTTTAACCTTCTTAAGCTCACTCTCAAGCTCAAGTTGAGCCTTTCTAGCCACTTCCTCTCCCTCAGTGTTGTCCATCCATTTTTTTTGTTTGTTTTTTCAACAAGCTGTATTCTCTAGTTACTTCTTCCACTTGTTTCCTTAAATCTACAATGGAAACTACCATATTATCCATTTCTTGCTCAGTAGCTACAATTTTCTCTACTAGAGTATTCTTTTCTTTACTAAGGGTCTCTATGGTTTCCTTCAAGTCATCAACCACTACCATCAAATCATATCTAGACTGTTCAGCATCTCCTAGCTCTATGATTAGGGCATCTTTATCATTAACAAAACTATAATATGTATTAATTAGAACATTTTCTAATGACATCAATTTTTTCGAAGAGTAGGACTTCAGATTTCTCTGAACACCCATGAAAGTTACCTCATCATTGTCATCCTCTTCATTCTCATCGGACTGAGCCATCAATGCAAATAATGAATCATATTCCTATGCTTCATTTTGCACTGCCATCATGGAGATGCTTCCTGCATCTGGTTCCTTTTCTGATTCACTGGAGGAGTCTCCCCAAACAGCAAGAACTTGTTTTACAACATTATCAGCTGCACTTTTTCGGCTGAATCGTTTGTAAGGAATCAGGTTCCTTTTTGCTACTTTGTCAGAGTTGTATTTGTTATGCTCTTGTTTCAGAAATGGGCAGTCTTTGATAAAGTGTCCAGGATTTCCACACTTATGACAACACTCATTTCCTTTGAGATTCCTACTGGAACTTCCTTTCTTTGGGATCCCACCATTTTTGTGACCCATCTTCTGAAATCTCTGTGGTCTATTGGTTGATTGACTTTCCTTGAAGTTTGGTGGAGCAACCATGTAGATCCTTTCTAGGTGTTAACCTTTTAGAAATAACCCGCTTTGATACCAATTGTTAGAAACTATGCGTTCACCAGACTATATAGAGAACCGGGTTCTCTATGAGTTTTCACTAAAGATACTAATGAACCGAACTGTATAGCGATCTGGTCCTATATCAGTTCCCACAGTGCTACCTACTGAACCAGAATGTAAATGAGACACTGGATAAGTTCCCACTGTATAGAGAACCCGATTCTCTATAAGTTCCTACTGTAGCAACAGACTGTAAAACCAACCAGTTTAGGGAATCAGGTTCTCTAATTGCTCCTACAGTAGCTCAGCAGTAAGTAAAGAACATAGAGGATTTTTACGTGAAAATTACAACTACGTCACGGGAACCGTACCCATAGCTATGACAATTTATTGTGGAGTGCCTAAAGCAAACTAGGAATATGAGAGTTGTTTATTTACTTCAATTTGAGATTTTCGTGAAACTTATCGCTCATTGACCAAATATTTAAAGAATGGACTAAAATAGAAGTTGAAACTATTGCATAAAACAGAGCTGGAGATCGATGCCTAAACCAAACGGAATTAGGCCAATTTTCCAAAATTCCGGGCTAAATTAACTGATTGAATTACTTGTATTGGATCATTATATTAACATGCTACTATAAAAATTAACAACATAAGCATATTAACAACAAAAATCAAAATACATAGCATGACTATTAAAAATAAACTTGCAAAAGAAATCAAACAAATAACTCAAATATTCAAGACAACAATTCTGGAAATAGGAAGAGGAATGAAGTTTAAACTGTGACCTCTAATGAACATGACCTTGACTGTTTTGGATGTAGACAGTGCACATAACCACGATCATAGAACACTCGTCGGCGACTTCAACGGGAAATTCGAACTTCAGTCAAGCTCTACCCTAAGTTCTCGCCTCAGTTTCTGTTTGAACCCCCATTTCGTTTGCTCTTTTTAGTTGCTAGTGGCTGACGTTTGGTGGTGTGAAGTGAAGAAATAGCAGCGGCTTCTGTGTGTGTGTGGTGGCATGAGGAGGAAGTCGTCACCGGCGAGTTGAAGAAGAAGAAGAAAAAGGGGTCAGCGGCTTAACTTATCGAGCCTTGTTGCTCTGTTTTGGAAAGATGAAAAAGAACAAGTATGGGTATGGCGTTTTCAGTGGTGAAGGAGATGAAGGGGTCTGGTTCGTTGGGTGAGGGTGTGGCTGTTGCAACTCATTTTTTTGGCGAGCTGGGATTGGAGTTGGGAAGGTTGTGATCGTGGGTTGCTCAGCATAGAGATAGGATGACGTTGAAGGCTGGTGGGACTGTCCGGCATGAGCAACCGGTAGAGAAAAGTGGACTGGAGGCTGTTGATGGTTGTAGGGTGGCGTTAAGTTGCTGTTGAAGAAGGTGGAGAGCTAGGCTAGAGTTTTTTGGTATTCCACCTTAGGAAGATGAAGGGTCTTTCATGTTCAAAAACGGTTAAACCTTCCTTTAGGTCCTAGGGTTCTTTTTATGTCTAGGTCTAGGGCTTTTAGGGGTATTGAGCTTGGGTTATTATGGGCTAGGTCCGAAAATTAGGCCTAAAATGGGTTGTTTGAGCCCAAATTTCATTCTTTCTCCATGAACAAGACTAAAATACTACCTCATTTACTAATTAATCCTACTTAAATAAAATAACTATTAAAATAAGACTAACCGTTAAAACAAACCTATTATTTGTAATTTTTAGTTTTTGTGACAAAATAAAGTAAAGGAGTCAAAATTAGTTAAAATAGCGATATTAGGCCTAAACCAAATATTTTACGCTAAAATGGGTGAAATCTCAGGGAGGGTCAAAAGTCAAATGTCTACAGCTGCCCCTCTTTGACTGGAAACACGAAGTATTTTCAGACAAAGAACGACTAGACAGGTTTTTTGACCCGACCCTTATTTAGGGAGACCAAAAACTAAGAGAAAGGAGAATGTGACCAAGCCCTGGTATCTGAGCTGCCTACATATCCTTGGCTATAAAGGAATCAGACCACATGTAATTCAGAAGTAGAAGCAGTGATAGAGTATACTGAGGTAGAGAGCTGGTCGAGGTGCCGTTCTGTTGAGGTTCCGGTCTGCGGTCCTGTTATTACATCAAAAATCAAAAAATAAAAAAGACTAGCTAATCCTGTCAACTACGAGTTACAAGATTCCTATCTATAAGTTTTCTGAAGCTTGATCTTGAGTCTTGAATGGTTCTTCATGTAGTTCTTGTGACTTTAACCACGTCTTGAGCATTTCACATCTTTCGCTGCTTCTGTATTTTGGATTCACTTCTCTTTTTTTCTTTTCTTTTTTCCCCATTTTTTTATATTCTGGATTGAGACTACTTCTGTTGGTCATCTCGGACTGTTGACCTGCATTCTTGCTGCGAGCTTCTGCTACTTCTAACTTGAATTGAACTCTAAAATGACTTCCCTTGTTCTCCAGGTGGGCGCCTGATTGCCAAAACTTGAACTATATTCCCTTGTTCTCCAGGTGGGCGCCTGATTGCCAAAATTTGAACTGTATTCCCTTGTTCTCCAGGTGGGCGCCTGATTGCCAAAACTTGAACTGTATTCCCTTATTCTCCAAGTGGATGCCTGATTGCCAAAACTTGAGCTGTATTCCCTTGTTCTCCAGGTGGGCGCCTAATAGCCAAAAACTTGAACTGTATTCCCTTGTTCTCCAGGTGGGCGCCTGATTGCCAAAACTTGAACTGTATTCTCTTATTCTCCAGGTGGGCGCCTGATTGCCAAAACTTGAACATTATTCCCTTGTTCTCCAGGTGGGCGCCTGATTACCAAAACTTAAACTGTAATCCCTTATTCTCCAGGTGGACGCCTGATTACCAAAACTTGAACTGTATTCCCTTATTCTCCAGGTGGGCGCCTGATTGCCAAAACTTAAACTGTATTCCCTTGTTCTCTAGGTGGGTGCCTGCGATCACAACAACAAAACAAACAACATTTTCTGCCCCAGTTTGCACTCGGAAGATTTGTGAGTTGTTAGCAAAATTGTAAACCACTTATGCTATTGATGTAATGATGAAAGTAAACTAGAGACTCGACTAGGATGTGCATCTCCTATGAGTAAAACCAAGAAACTTTGACCAGCAAATACGTCTGCTGAAAATAAAACCTGAATGACCCAGATCAGGAAGTGTGTCGCCTACGGGTGAAACTTGAATTAACCAAACCAGGAAGTGCGTCTCCTAGGGGAGGAATCTCAATTTAGGAAGTACGTCTCCTAAAACAAAATATAACTTGAAAGACCCAGACTAGGAAGTGTGTCTCCTAGTGGTAATACTTTAATGAACCAGACTAGGAAATGCATCTCCTAGGGCCGAACTTAAATGACTCAAACTAGGAAGTGCGTCTCCTAGGGGTGAAATCTCAATTTAGGAAGTGCGTCTCCTAAAACAAAATATAACTTCAATGAACCAGACTAGGAAGTGCATCTCCTAGGGGTGAAACATCAATGACTCAAACTAGGAAGTGTGTCTCCTAGGAATGAACTTAAATGAACCAAATAGGAAGTGCGTCTCCTAGTGATGAAATCTCAATTTAGGAAGTGTGTCTCCTAAAACAAAATATAACTTGAAAGACCCATACTAAGAAGTGCGTCTCCTAGGGGTGAAACTTTAATGACTCCAACTAGGACGTGCGTCAATTAAGGATGAATTTAAATTACCAAGACTAGGAAGTGCGTATCCTAGGGGTGGAATCTCGATTTAGGAAGTGCGTCTCCTAGAGCAAAATATAACTTGAAAGACTTAGACTAGGAAGTGCGTCTCCTAAGGTTACAACCATCAGTGACTCAAACTCATATGATCCAAAGTAGGAAGTGTGTCTCCTAAGGGTAAAATATCAATTTAGGAAGTACGTCTCCTACAACAAAATATAACTTGAAAACCCAGACTAGGAAGTGTTTCTCCTAGGGGTGTTGTGTGATCTTCTCAATAGCTTTTGCGTAAGCAGAACTGGAGCATTAAACCTGAAAAATTCAAGCTTCCAAGCTTTGATATGAACATAGCCTTCACCCCTATTTCAGACAAAGAAAACTTGTGAGTTTAAACATGGTGGTTGGTTTGTGGCCTTGACTTTGCGGCGATTGCTCCTTCACTTGCCATGATAACTTTGATTTCAACTTGAAAGACATTGCTTTTTTGTTGACTAAACATTTTCTCTGTCACCCTTATCACAGAAAACACCTTTGATCCGTCCAAACCCAATACTCTTTATCTGTTACATTGTGCTCATGAATTTCCATATACTGAACCTTTACATTTCACATGAATCCCCAAAGCACATTTATTGTTGCCAACTCAGTGCGCCTACTATTCTTTCCTGACTTATGCCACTTTGATGTGCAAGACAGATTTCGTTTTGTGCAATTGGAAAGCTGGTAGCAAATTTTGAAGTCATTTCTCACTTGTTTTGACCAAACAAACTCAAGAAGAGGAAGTAAACAAGTCAAAAGGAACAGAGTAAGGGACAACGGAAAGAGATGATACCTAACAAGAAAATTACAAAGTAGAAACCTATCAGATATGGACAACAACTCTAATGACCATGACATGCACCTTTTGATTAAGTGGCCTAATCTGTCAAGCAAGTCTAATGTTCTTTTGTCGTACCTCTGAGTCGTGAAACTGGGCTTCAATGCTCCGATTATCCCATCTGATTCACGGTCCTTATTTGACTTGTAGTGCCCGAAGGGTTTTCACCATAAAGCCTCTCTCATTTTGTTCTTTCTCTCAACTTACAGTCGCCTTATAGTGCCTGTGAAAGTTTTCACGTATAAGACTCTCTCATTTTTATTTTCCTTGTGTAGAACGGAGTGTTTCCCCTAATGTGAATAATACCTATAACTCGCTTGACTTGGAAGTACTCAAAAATTGATCATAAGGTTTTTCTTTGGACCGTAATGTAGGCTTTTGGATAGAATTAGAAAGAAAGGGTATCATAAAGGCTCAAAAACAGCTTGAAAGAGCTCAAAATTACAACTTTTGGAATTAGATCTCTTACAACAACCACAACTTCTGCCCCAGTTTCTTTGCTTGGGGACTTTTGAATTTTTATTTTGATGGGACCGAACCGTGAGGCTACCTACGTATCCTTAAAAGGAATCAGGTCGAACGTAGTTCACGACATAGGAATTGCTTTTTTTTTTTTTGCACTTTTCTCTTTTTTTTTTCTTTTCTTTTCTTTTCTTTACTCTTTTCCCATTTTTTTCTCTTTTTCTCTTCTCTTTTCCTCCTTTCTCTTTTTTTATTCTATATCTGTATTTCTAAACTCTGCTTCTGATTCCAAAAGAGGGATATGAAAGAAAATAAATAAGGATCAAAAGGGTAACAAAGGATAAAATATTTATATAGCAGAATAAAATGCTTTCGTCATTCCAATCTTCAAAGCATGCCAAATACAAACAACATAATTAAACAAACCAAAGAAATCATGCATTTATCTTCTATATCTGTTAAATACAAAGCACCATTGGACAACACTCTCGTTACCATGAACGGCCCCTGCCAATTTGGGGCAAACTTGACTTTAGCTTCAGCCTGATGCGGCAGTATGCATTTCAATACTTGCTGACCCACTTCAAATTTCTGGGAATGCACCTTCTTGTTTTATGCTCTTGCCATTCTCTTCTGATATAATTGACCATGACACACTGCCACCAGTCTTTTTTGTCAATCAGACTTAATTGCTCCAAATGGGTTTTGACCTACTCATCATCATCAATTTCAGCTTCAGCAACAATCCGAAGGGATGAAATTTCAACTTCCGCGGGGTATCACTACTTTAGTACCATATAGCAACAAATAAGGAGTTTCACCTACTGAAGTGTGAACAATAGTGCAGTAACCTAGCAAAGCAAAATGCAACTTTTCATGCCATTGCCTAAAACCTTGTACTATATTTTGAAGTATCTTCTATATGTTCTATCTGCCCCAGTTTCACACAATTCGGGTTTTAAGTGATCTCAAATGCCTCTACTTATTTCCCTCAAATGTCCCTATCATCTTCAAAATTATTTCATTGCTTCATGACTAAACTAACTTTAAAGACCAAGCTGAGAATTACACGTGCATGTCATGTCACTAGAGTCATCAGGAAAAGAACTATAAAAGGAAAAGAGAACTAAACAAACACTGACTAAAAATAACAGAAAATAGGAAATTGCATTAGACAGATGGTGAGGGGGTTTGAACAACAAAACAAGTAAAATAAGCTGGGGTTACAACCCCGGAACAAAACCAGACAACACTAAATCAGCTACTACGACTAAACAAACTAGACAAAATAAAGAGATAGAAGGGTTTGAGTCACAAGATAATATCCGGATTACAACCCTGAAAATAACCCAGACAACAGAAATGACAACAAAATAAACCACCAAGACTCCTCCCTGGCTTGCCAAGAGATAGAGCGTCTTTCCAATTACCAAGCACGACATCTTAGCCGCTGGGTTCCACATCAATATTGCCAAGATCATTAACAACTTCAATATCATTAACTTCAGTCAGCAAGTTCCCAAGAGGATTCGCATGCTCCCTGTCACTGTCCTTGATCACAATTACCCCTTCTTGAATCATTCTTTCTATTTTCCTTTTCAAAGCATGACAATCTTCAATGATATGCCCTTGGACGTTAGAGTGGTACATGCATCATACAGTAGGATCAAAACCTTTTGCATATGGGTCTAGAGTATAGCCGAGGAGCGGCTCAATCAGGCCAGAATGCTTTAACTTTTCAAATAAGCTTGTGTAGGACTCTCAGATTGGCGTGGAACTATTTCTTTGCCTTTATTCCCCTCCCTGCCCCTGTTTTCTAGGGTTGTTAGGTGCTCGAAAATGTTGTGAAGGCAAGAGTGCATCATGTGGTGTTGGCACTCGCCATAAGGAGTGACCCGGTGGTTGGACAAATGACCGGACATTGTTCGGAGGATAATACTGAGGTGGATTATGTGGAGCTAGGGGATATGTTTGGGGTTGGGGTTGAGGCTGAGTATATTAGTGAGGGGGACCCGTTGAACCATGTCCTCATCCTGAGACAACCATGGCAACATCATCATATTCCTTCTGACCCAGCAAGCTTCATGTGTCATTCTGAATTGCTTGTGTTGTGGCTTTTAAAGCAGAATAGCTCATGATTTTACTCGACTTCAGCCCATCTTCTACCATTTCTCCCATTTTTACCACATCATTAAAAGGCCTACCCACAGCCGAGATCAAATGCCCAAAGTAAGTTGGCTCTTGAGCTTGAAGAAAGTACTTAACCATCTCATTTTCTCCCATCGGGAGATTGACTCTAGAAGCTTGCTCTCTCCATCTGAGCCTGTATTCCCTAAAGCTTTCATTACGCGTCTTTTCCATCTTGGCGAGGGACATGCGATCCGGGACAATTTCTATATTGTACTGAAAGTGCCTGGCAAAGGCTTGAGCCATATCGTCCCACGTGTACCACCTGCTAGCATCTTGGCGGGTGTACCACTCTAGAGCTGCCCCACTCAGACTCTGACTGAAATACGCCATCAATAATTTGTCTTTCCTACCGGCACCTCTCATCTTACTGCAGTAGCCTCTCAAATGAGCCATGGGATATCCATGTCCGTCATACAAATCAAACTTTAGCATCTTAAACCCAGAGGCAGTTGGATGTCAGGAAACAAGCACAGGTCTTTGTAAGACACGCTCATCTGGCTCCCTATCCCTTGCATGTTTCTTAAAGACTGCTCTAAGATTTTTACCTTCCTGGATATCTCGTCTTGCTCCACTGTCATAGAAGGCTTTTCACTTTCACCGAGAGGCTCAAAATGAGGAGCGTGAGAGTATGAATCTGAGACCTTGAAAGTTGGTTCTGGAGCATAGTGTTGGGCATCGGAGGACTTTGAGCACAGTCTCGTTAGAAGATTGAGGAAAAGTAGCTGGTGGAGGAGCTATAAAAGCATTAGTGGCCAAAGGAGCGGGATATGAGGTGGTTTTGGTGGGTGGAGTGTGAAAAGGTTGCAGGTAGACATCACCAGCAGTAGGAAGCTGGATTTGTGATAGTGGCGGAATGGTGACAAGGCTTTCAGTGTAGTTAGTGGGAACTGATGGTGGAGGGCGTCCACTAATCCAGGCTTGGTATATTTTGGTCATCTGTCCTTTCACCCTTAAGATCTCTTCTTTCAACTCAGATTCTGATTCAACAATTCCTTTAGACGAATCAATAACCTTTGTGTCCAACTCTTTGCTAGTCATGACTACCTTGCTCTTTGACCTTGTGTTGTATGGATGAGTTACCTTAAGAACCACAAACCAACCACCCTTCTGCTCAATGGAGATAATAAAAAGGTACAAAATGAGATCATCACGTTAGCGTTAGGGCATTTAACAGCTGCAAATATCACCTTGTGTGCAATGCACCTAGCAACAGTTAACGGTTCTAGAATGACATCCAAGGTCCCAAGGTCACTTGGCATTATTCCGATTTTGTTCATTTCAATCTTCTCTTTTCTTTCTTTTCTAGCACTTTTTGGCTTGCTCATTTTCTTTCCTCTTTTTTTTTTCTAATTATCACTCTTTTCTTTCCTTTCATTTCTCACATCCCCTAATTTCACCTCTTTTTTTCTTCTTTTTTTCCTTTTTCTTTTAATAAAAAAATGATTCGATCGAACCCTATGTAGGTTGCCTACGTATCATGACGTCGCATGAATCAAATCTTTGCGTAGTTCGGGAAGATCGGGAATAAAGGAAACAAACTAACGTTCTTTTTTTATCATAAAGACTACTCTGACGAGAAAAGGGAAATAAAAGAAACAAATCTCTCTTTTTTTGAATTTTCTAGACTTAATGTTCTATAACATATTCTAAACTCAAGCTTAACAGGCATATATTTTTTCTTTTTTTTTTCTTTTTGAAACAAATACTCTATGGAAAATTAATAAAGAAAAATCCTAGAAGAGAAAAATATTTTTTGATTCTTTTTTTTAGGAAGGAAATCTAAAGAATAAACCAAAGAAAAATATTTTGAATTTTAATTTGATATCCCTGAAAAAGAATTTCGAAACAAGAAATGAACAAGAAAAAAAAATTTGGATTTCAGATTTTGATTATCTAAGGAAGAAACTCTAAAGATAAACAACAAAGTATGTTTTTTTCTTCTATGTATAATATCTTAAAGTTCTAATGAAAATAAAAAGAATATTTTTTATTCATTTTTCATTAATTTCCCAAAGAAAAACCTCAAAAAAAAAATCTTTTTGGATTTTTGGAATTAATATCTTAAAGAAAACTTTTAAAGATGTACTAACAGAAAATTCTTTTTTTTTTTTTTGAATTTTTAGTCTTAATGTACTAAAGAGAAATATAAAAGTAATTTTTATTTTGGGTTCCAGATATTAATTCAATAAAGGAAAACCACCTCAAATAATTTTTTATTCCTAGAATTAGTATTCTAAAGAAAACTTCTAATGGAAAAATAAACAAACGCAAAATTTCTTTTTTTTTTTGGAGTTTTGATTTATAACACATTTTCCAAATACAAAATAGGAAATACAATAACAAAAGACTCGACCAACTTAACTAGACTATGATAAACTCTAAAATCACCTAAAAGACTCGACATTACTGTACACAACTAGAAGGTAAAAGATGACATAAAAAAGAACAACAGACTCAAAACACAATAACTAAAAAAATCTCCTTAAGCAAACTCCTGAATGAGCGACCCCTGACTGGATGGTCCCGGGGTGTCTGTCATGCTCACACTCCGGTATGTAAATCCACACATGTATGAGAAAATTAAGACCAAATAAAGTTAAAGACCTATAACACTATGTGAGACAATAACCCTTCCTGTTGGACACATGCAAGACATGATTGTGACTATTTTTCTAAAATTAACCTATGCAGCTAAAAGTGACTAAAAATGCAAGATTTGGCTAAGATCCCGCGAAGCCAAGAATCTAAGAATCACTAGGAAGACCGGACCCTATGTGGTTTGCCTACGTATCCCGCCCAGAAAGACGAGAATCAGGTATGCGTAGTTCGAGAAAATCGGATACGGGTGAGAATTAAAAACAACTAATTTAGAGAAAATAACTTTTTTTGTCTTTTTTTTAACAAAATGATGAAACATGTAAACTCTTTTTGGATTTTCTTTTTCCCTTTTTTTGATTTTTTTTTCCGGACAATGATGGGAAAGTGCAAAATCTTTTTGGATTTTTTAATTTTTTTTCCTTTTTCTTAAAAATGTGAAAAAAACATGATTGGGCCCTACTTGCTTTATTTTTACACTTCGCCCTCTTTTTTTCTCATTTATCCTCAACCATTATTGGTCCGCCAAATGACCCCTTTTACCCTTGAAGATTGCAATATGTAGCACATATAATGCATCAGGATGGACTTTTATTGTTTTGGGTACACCTGTCTTAGACGAACCCAACCCCTGTGTTGAGTTCCCAAAGTCAAATGCACATGATGCAAACAAACGTTCCTACTAGGGATCCGACATGAGGCTATATTATTCTAGGTGTAAAACCTAGGTGTATTATTCTAGACCTGGCTTACCCAAGCAGACAATTCGAGTCGAGGGGGGCAGCGTACCAGTAACCAAAAGATCATCCGGCTTTGCAACTTGTCCGAACCTCGTTTTAAATTAGGGTATGACACTAACAGAAAGAAGTCACGCCAGCGTGCACTTCTCAAAAGATTAGAAGAGAGGGGTTTCGTAGCAGTTTATATACAGTTCAAATAATATCAAAGCGGTAAAAAACAATATTTAACATATTAGGCCCAAACATGTAAATAACATCAGATAATAAATAAAAGTCAAATAGAACAATTATTCTAAGCTCGAAGTCTTTAACTCTGAACCGGAGATTCTGGGTTCTTGTCCCCAGCAGAGTCGTCAGAGCTGTCACACCTCTTTTTTACTACCCTCGGAAGGGGTATAAGGGAGTTTTTCCAATTTAAGTGACAATCGAAACGGGATTATTTATATTGAATTCAGAATCGCCCCTTGGGATAATTTATGGTGTCCCAAGTTACCGGTTTAAAATCCCGAATCGAGGAGAGATTGACTCTATTTTACAGTCCGCGAACATTGAAATCCGAGTAAGGAATTCTGCTAACCCGGGAGAAGGTGTTAGGCATTCCCGGGTTCCATGATTTTAGCACAGTCGCTCAACTATTATTATTGGCCTAATTATCTGATTAATTACATGTTTAAAACCTATGTGCATTTTATCCCTTTTAAAACTGCTTTTAATAATCCAATTGTCATACAACTAATCATTTGGTTACACATTGCGAATCATGTCACGGGAACCATACCCACGATCCACAAGATATTTATTTTATTAACAAGATTAAATTGTGGCCGGGTCATATAAATGTACCCCTGGATTTTAGAAATTAAAGCATCACAATTACATCACGAGAACTGTACCCGTAGCTATGACAATTTACTGTGGCGCACCTAAAGCAAACTAGGAATATGAGAGTTGTTTATTTACTTCAATTTGAGATTTTTCGTGAAACTCATAGCTCATTGACCAAATATTTACAGAATGGACTAAAATAGATGTTGAAACTATTGCATAAAATAGAGCAGGAGATTGACGCCTAAACCAAACGGAATTTGGCCAATTTTCCAAACTTTCGGGCTAAATTAACTGATTCAATTACTTGCATTGGATCATTATATTAACATGCTACTACAAAAATTAACAACATAAGCATATTAACAACAAAAATTAACAACATAAGCATATTAATAACAAAAATCAAAATACATGGCATGTCTATTAAAAATAAACTTACAAAAGAAATCAAACAAATAACTTAAATATTCAAGACAACAATTCTGGAAATATGAAGAGGAATGAAGTTTAAAGTGTGACCTCTAATAAACATGACCTTGACTATTTTGGACGTAGACAATGCATATAACCACGACCGGAGAACACTCGTCGGTGACTTCAACAGGAAATTCGAACTTCAGTCAAGCTCTACTCTAAGTTCTCGCCTCAGTTTCTGTTCGAACCCCCCCCCCCTAATTTCATTTGTTCTTTTTAGCTGCTGGTGGTTGACATTTGGTTGTGTGAAGTAAAGAAACAGCAGCGGCTACTGTTTGTTTGTGTGGTGGCGTGAGGAGAAAGTCGTCACCGGCGAGTTGAAGAAGAAAAAGGGGTTAGCGACGTAACTTATTGAGCCTTGTTGCTCTGTTTTGGAGAGACAAAAAAGAATAAGTATGGGTATGGCGTTTTCAATGGTGAATGAGATGAAGGGGTCTGGTTCGTTGGGTGAGGGTGTGGCTGTTGCAGCTCGTTTTTCCGGCAAGCTGGCATTGGAGTTGGGAAGGCTGTGGTCGTGGGTTGCTCGGCGTGGAGATGGGATGACGTTGAAGGCTGGTGGGACTGTCCAGCGTGAGCAGCCGGTGGAGAAAAGTGGTCTGGCGGCTGCTGGTGGTTGTAGGGTGGCGTTAAGTTGTTGTTGAAGAAGGTGGAAAGCTAGGCTAGGGTTTTTTGGCGTTCCACCTTAGGAATATGAAAGGTCTTTCATGTTCAAAAATGGTTGAACCTTCCTTTAGGTCCTAGGGTTCTTTTTATGTCTAGGTCTAGGGTTTTTAGGGGTATTAGGCTTGGGTTATTATGGGCTAGGTCCGAAAATTAGGTCTAAAAATTGGTTGTTTAAGCCCAAATTTTATTCTTTCTTCGTGAACAAGACTAAAATACTACCTCATTTACTAATTAATCCTACTTAAATAAAATAACTATTAAATAAGACTAACCGTTCAAACAAACCGATTATTTGTAATTTTTATTTTTGTGACAAAATAAAGTAAAGGAGTCAAAATTAGTTAAAATAGCGATATTAGGCCTAAACTAAATATTTTATGCTAAAATGGGTGAAATATCGGGGAGGGTCAAATATCACATGTCTACATTCCTCACTTGAGTCATTGCTATCAGCTTTGAGTACCAGGTTCTTTTCTTTCTTTAGTTCTCTTCTTTCACTATCTATCTTCCTCTTCATCTCGTAGGTCTCCAGATTTCCAACCAGCTCTTTGATGGTCAGCTCCTGCAGGTCCTTTGATTCAGTAATAGCATTCACCTTGCTTTCCCAAGGGCTGGATCCCAACCGAGAACTTTGTAATCTCAAGGTCTTGTAGATGTGTAGCAGGTTCCTTATCTGGTTATGAATGGTAAATTTGTTAGATCATCAAAACATAAAGTAAATTACTTGTGCCCAAGGTACTTGTAACCTATCACAGAGCAAGCTAGTGCACGTCTTACACATAGTTTCAGGTAGTCAAAAAGAAGCCCTAGAATAGGATATCTAGGTGAGTATAGAATGTGCAGTATCGAATTTAGACCAAAGTGTAAAAGAATTTAATCCGTTTGCATACTGATTTTAACATGTTGAATACGAGTAGTCACAAATAATAAGGCGTACTTTTACAGTTTGCAGAATTTTAGTTGCCCTACAGGCTTGCCTAAGTGTGTAATCGTGATATCCTATGAGCATGGTATCTAATCATTAATCAGGAATGCAGTAAAATAGTAAACAATTTTAAACATGCTTTTTGGATCCTATAGGTATGCTTTCTAGTAATATTATTTAACGCAGTGTTGAGGACTATTAAAGAAACGAGTAGGTTAGTTAATCTGATTCAGAACTTATAGGCGTGAGTTAAAGTTAAACTGATTTTAGATCTAACTAAAACTGATTTTAGATCCTATAGGCATGATTTCTATAAACTGATTTTAGGTCCTATATGCATGATTTCTATAAACTGATTTTAGGTCCTATAGGCATGATTTCTACAATTAAGCTGATTTTAGACCCTATAGGCATGGCGTCTAATTATGTAAAAAAGAAAAGCATTCAGAATTCATTTGAACCAAAGTAGATCCTATAGGCATATTATCTAACAAACACATTTGAATTGAAATGGACCCTATAGGCATGTTATCTACCCAACTTTACCCACAATATACAACTACTCTCCCTTTTCACTAGTCACCCCAATATCTATTTACAATTAATTATTACAGACCAATGATTGAATGAAAATTACATAAATAGAACAGAAATTAAGATATTGGGAGCCTGAAGTAGGCCTAAAGTGATTTCCAAGCCTTCAGTAGTCTCAAATGCCCAAAGTTTCATAGCAATTTCATATCTAGGTGTGTCAAAGTTTATAAGGACCTCAAAGATCCCGCGTAGTGCTCACACCCAGACCTTTCTCAAATAAGAACTGATTTATGTGCAGTGTGGAAGTGCCAATCCTGATATGCCAGAGTTCAAAGAGATCTCAAGGGTCTCTAAGTAGTACACATACCAGAGGGGCAGAACTTAGTAATCTAAGAGTAAGTGAGAGTGCATAATGGTTTAAAAGAGTTTGGTAAATAGTATAAAGAAAGGTCTTAGGAGTGAAAAGAATTTTTGAAAAAACAGTACTGATTTAGTGATAAAGCAGTTTGAGGAAAGTATGAAAAATAATTTTCAATTAGAACACAAGTCATAGAATAAATAGCTTTAGAAAATACTTTGACAAACAATTTCCACACAAGGAAAGAGGGGTTGGGAACACATGGAATACACCTTAATGGGGCACATAAACAACAGGATGCATAGAGTTCTTAAGGGGTTCTACAGAACTAATAGGTTAGGTAGAATGCAGGTCATGAAGCAAAGATCACAGCAGAAACATGTTGAGGACATATAAACAACACAGCTAGAGTCACTCTAGGGAGGTTAGCTAACTTAGCAGGAGTCAGACAGAACAGGCAAGGACTTAAATGGACATGCTAGGCAAGTATTAACAAGTGTAGGCATGCTAATAACACAAAGCAAAGTTTAGGCATGCTAGATAAACAGTAGTTAGTCAAACATGCTAGTTACATATGTAGACATGTTAAACAGGACAATGAACAGACAAGTAAGGTGGAGACATGCTAATTACATATTTGAATAAGGCAGAATTTGACATGCTAGGTAAGTTGTAAACAGAAGCAGGAATGAACTCAGGATTGATGAACTAAGGTAGTAAATAAACACATAGGTTTGTATTCTAAAATTTAATTAGAAGCATATCTAGTTAAAGAAAGAAAACACAAGATGTGAGACAGGTATTATGTAATTTCCAGCCTTGGCTTGCAGCCGGCTAAAATAACAAAGATCACAAGTAGCAGAGAGAGCACAAAGAGCCTTTTAGAGTGTACAAGTGGTAGTTTATGAACTATTGTTCGTGTCTGAGAAGTTAAAATAAAGAGAGTTTATATAGTAGTTCAAAACTAGAGCAAATAAGGTAAAGTAATCAATAATCAACAATTAGGGAATTTCAGAATCAATCACACAAAGATTCAGCATAGTCTTCTCCTTTAATTAAGGAAAATTAGCCAACGGTAATGATGGGAGTTAATTAAGGTAAGAAGTTCAATCAGACTGTATAAAGAAGTAAGAATCAGAGGCCTTATTAAGGAAAGGCATCCAAATCAAACCAAAATAAAGAATTTCAGAATAAAAATAGTCAAGGGTTTAATTAAGGAGAAAATCATGTAAAGAGTCAGCAAGTATCGTAGACAAAATAAGGCAAGAAAGGAATAGTCAGGATTCAACACATAGGTCTTAACGAAACAAATTGATAAATCAAGAATTCAAATAAACACTAATTTAAGGAGAGAAATGTAGGTTTACCATGAATAGCCAGAATGAATATAGACATATAGAATCAGTAGGAAAGTCGAACCAAGAACCTTAGTAGAGGCACATTAGGATAAAAAATCACAAGATATTGAATTAAGCTAAAGAAAAATCACAGGAACCAAAGCATAGGAAAAAGTCAGTACACAAGTAAATCAGAAACCAAACAAATGTCGAAAACATTTGGGGTTTCTAGCATAAACTAGTTAGGGTTAAAGCAAACCCTTACGAAATCGGTTAAAACACATAAGAAATAGAAGATTAAACACTCAAAATTATCAAACATTTTGGAGAAAGAAATTTTCAGGAAACCCTAGTTTAGAAAAATGGAAAATCATTCGAACATCAGAAGGTTCTTGTAAAACTCATGTGAAATAGGTTCGATCCATCTCAGATCTTGCACAGATCTGAGAAGTTCAAATGACAAAATTGGGGTTTCGAGAAGAACAACACAGAGATGAAGAAGTAGGCTTAGAAATCCATAGATCTAAGGCAACATAGGAAGATCTTACTCGAAATCGAACCGGAACAACCTGAAACAGGCGAGAAAGGGTTATAGGTGCAAGTGGACTGACCCTAGTCCCTCGAGGACCTTAGAGATGGCAATACCAACATAGGAGATGCCATTAGAGGTCTGATGGTGGTGAGGAACCACCATGAACAGTAGCAGATGAATGGCGATGAGGGTGAGTTAGGGTTAGGTTTTGAGAGCATTCGAGAGAGGAGAGGAACAGATGACGGTGGGGAGGGGTGTTGGAATGATTAGGGTTTGGGGGGTATAGGCTGGTTTAGTTTAGATAAGGGGAACCTAGACCGTTGATCACAATGATCAACGGCCAAGATTTGCCCAGTATTGGGTCGAGTAGGTGCGAGTTGGGCTTAGGTTGATTGGGCTGGTATTGAAGAGTTATTGGGTTGGTTAATTTTAGGACAAAATTGAAACAAAAGAGGCTATTTATTAAATACCCCAAACAATTGATTAAAAATAATTTGTAAAAGAATTACTAATTATAAAAAATGAATTTCATACATAGAAACCTTTTTAAAATAGTTATTTAATATTTAAAAATGCAAATGACTAATTTCTGATAAAATAATACAAAGATGTATGCATGGGTTATAATTGCAAAGTTATTGCAATTATAGCCAAAAGGTACCAATTTGGCTATTTATAAAATAATGTGGACTCAATAGGACCTATAATAGTAATATTAAATCAAGACATGTTTTAAATTCATTTGTGATGCAATTTTGCAATTATTTATATGAAGAAAATATTAAAATAAATTATTTTAAGGGTATAAAAATTATGGGAATATACCCATTGATGCTAATGCATGGTTTTAAAGGTACATATGCATCTCAAAAGATATTATAGGAAAAAATTGGGTATCAACAGCTGCCCCTCTTTACCCGGGAAGGATGAAAGAGTTTTCGGGTAAAGAAATGATGGCCAATTTTGACTAGATGAGATATTTTGAAATATAGAGGTCGGACTCTAGTCTTTGAGCTGCCTACATATCCATGATTTTACAGGAATCATTCCATGTGTTGTTCTAGATTTATTGGCGGAATATACTGATGAAGCCATTACAAGGATGGACACGAGATTTTGGAATGGATGCCGGAGTGGTCAGTCAAGTTTGAGATAGTTGAAGGAACTAGAGCGAGGTCGCTCCTGCTAGGATAATGGTTGCTTACTGGTCACCTGCAGATGAAGAGATGCTGCAGACGTGTATTTGTGCGAAAATTCAAACATGATGCAGATTCCCTTTGGACCATGAAAATTGTCTTTGGACGGTTGAGGATGACGTCCTCAGACCATGATGTCCTGGGCCATGAATTGTTTAGTAAGGGATTCGCAGGCTATGAAATGATGTTCCCAGGCCATGAAGATGGTGCCTCCAAACCATGACGCCTTCGAATAATGATATGCAAATTTGAGGGATCCTCAGGCCATGGCATGGTGTCTTCCGGCTATGAGGATGATTCCTTTTAGACTATGACACCTTTGCATAGGTTGGCAATATTTCAGCCCATGAGATGCAATAATATGATGTTAACAAGACAAGTCTTAGTCTTGTGAAATGAAGGGCAGCGCTTAGCCCAATCGAAAAGCAAATAGATAGTACCGGAATAGATCGATATTTATGCAAGGAGGGACAATGCTTAGTCCCATGCAAATGTGGAGGCAGGATTAGCCTTATGCAAATATGGAGGCAAGGATTAGACTCTTGCAAATATGGAGGCAAGGATTAGCCTCATGCAAATATGGAGGTATGGATTAGACTCATGCAGATATGGAGGCGTGGATTAGCCTCATGCAAATATGGAGGTAAGGATTAGCCTCATACAGATATGGAGGCAGGGATTAGCCTCATGCAAATAGGGAGGCAAGGATTAGCATCATGCAAATAGGGAGGCAAGGATTAGCCTCATGCAGATATGGAGGTAGGGATTAGCCTCATGCAAATAGAGAGGCAAGGATTAGCCTCATGCAAATAGGGAGGCAAGGATTAGCCTCATGCAGATATGGAGGCGGGGATTAGCCTCATGCAAATATGGAGGCAAGGATTAGCCGTGAGCAAATATGGAGGCAATGATTAGCCTCATGCAGATATGGAGGCAAGGATTAGCCTCATGCAAATATGGAGGCAGGTATTAGCCTCATGCAAATAGGGAGGCAAGGATTAGCCTCATGCAGATATGGAGGCAAGGATTAGCCTCATGCAGATATGGAGGCAGGGATTAGCCTTATGCAAATATGGAGGCAAGGATTAGCCTCATACAAATATGGAGGCAGGGATTAGCCTCATGCAAATATGGAGGCACAGGGATTAGCCTCATGCAAGGAGCGAGTAGCAAATAAGAGTAGTATATGTCTTAGCTGGAGATATATTCGATGTTTGATGGCCCGATTGATAGTGATCTTGTTACGTGTATATATTTGCGGGTGCTATTGCTATGTCAGATGTGCCTGTGTTTGAAGAAATTTTGTAAGTTTTGTGAGGGGAGGTTGGTTCATGCTTCTGTCCGTTGGCATTGCTTTGCTTCGTTCTGGAGGCCTTTTTCGAGCTTCCTTGGGTAACACCTAACTATTACGGAAATAGAGTTTTCGAAAATATGCAATTATTGATAAAAAGAGTCGTATTAGAAACATATTAATATATCAAGCGATTTTAAATGAACTAGTGACTGTAACACATTTCAGAGACATTGCAGCTTTCTAATGCTAGAATTTTGAGGGCCTCCTCAAAATTCTACCCCAGTTTGATAGATGATCCTTCGGTCGTTTGCGAGTAACGAGACTTGTCGACCCTTTCTCAGAATTTTGAGAATCCTTCTCAAAATTCTGCCCCAGCCTCTTAATCGATTTCTGGCTGTCTGACATATGCTAGCGTCAGCTGGACTTGCTCCGAAATTTTGAGGGGTCCTCCTTAAAATTCTGACCCAGTTTCTGATCTTGGGTAAAAATGGAAATTTTATTATGATATGACCGAACCCATAAGGTTGCCTACATATCACCTCTTAAACGGGAATCAGGTCAAGCGTAGTTTAATTACATCAGATGAGTAAAAGTAAATAGTCTAAGCATAATATCTTTTGACTGCATCTGAATTGATTGATTTTGGCCAAACTTCTCCGTCCATTTCTGCAAGTATGAGTGCTCCTCCTGTTAGCACCCTGTGAACCATGTAGGGACCTTGCCAGTTGGGAGAGAATTTTCCTTTGGCTTCATCTTGATGTGGGAAGATATTCTTCAATACCAGCTATCCTGGTGCAAATTGTCATGGTTTAACCCTTTTGTTGAAAGCTCTAGACATTCTGTTGTGGTAAAGCTGCCCGTGACATACTGCGTTCATCCTTTTTCCATCTATAAGGGCCAATTGATCATTGCGGCTTCTTATCCATTTTGTATCACTGAGTTCAACTTCTTGTATAATTCTTAAAGAAGGAATTTCTACCTCGGCTAGGATGACAGCTTCGGTACCATAAATCAGCATGTAAGGAGTTGCCCCAGTTGATGTGCGAACTATAGTGTGGTATCCCAAAAAAGCAAAAGGTAGCTTCTCCTGCCATTGTTTGTGGTTTTCTACCATCTTACTTAGTATCTTCTTGATGTTTTTATTAGCGGCTACTACGACTCCATTCATCTGAAGTTTATAGGTTGTGGAATTCTTGTGTTTGATTTTGAAAGTTTCACATATGGCCTTCATCAGATCACTGTTGAGATTGGCTGCATTATCAATAATAATGGACTCGGGAACTCCGAATCGGCAAATAATACGATCTTTGACAAAGTCTGTGACGACTTTCTTGGTTATAGCTTTATAAGATGCAGCCTCTACCCATTTTGTGAAGTAATCAATGGCTACCAGAATAAACTTGTGCCCGTTTGAAGCAGTAGGCTCAATCGAACCAATGACATCCATTCCCTAGGTAGCGAATGGCCAAGGTGAGCTTGTTGCATTGAGCTCATTTGGCGGCACTTTTATCATATCGGCATGCACTTGACATTGGTAGCATTTGCGGACATACTTGGATGCAATCTGTCTCCATGGTCATCCAAAAGTAATCGGCCCTAAATATCTTCTTGGCCAAGACAAAACCATTCATGTGCGGGCCGCAGATCCCGGCATATACCTCCTCAAGTAGCTTAGAAGCTTCTTATGTGTTGACACATCTTAGCAATCCCAAATCGGGAGTTCTCCTGTACAAGTTTCCTCCGTTGTGGAAGAAATGACTGGACAATCTCTGGAGTGTGCATTTCTGAGTGTGGTTTTCAAGCTCCGGATATTCTCCTTTCGCCAAATACTCCTTGATGTCATGGAACCAAGGCTTTCCATTCGTCTATTCCTCGACATGAGCATAGTAAGCCGGTTGATTATGGATTTTCACTGGGATGAGATCAATGAAATTCTTATCTGGATGTTGTATCATGGATGATAAAGTGGCCAATGCATCGGCAAACTCATTCTGAATTCTGGGTACATGTCGGAACTCTGTCTTCGTGAACCTCTTTCTCAATTCCTGCACATGGTGTAGATATGGCAATATCTTGGAATTCTTGGTGGCCCATTCTCCTTGTACCTGGTGCACAAGCAAATCTGAATCACCGATTACCAGCAACTCCTGAATACTCATGTCGATTGCCATGTTGAGTCCTAGTATGTAGACGTCATATTCTGCCATGTTGTTGGTGCAGCGAAATCTGAATTTAGTAGATACCAGATAATGTTAACCTGTTTCTAATACCAAAACTGCTCCAATGCCCACTCCTTTGAAATTTGTAGCTCTGTCAAAGAACATCCTCCAACCGTCGTATGCTTCTGTAATGTCCTCTCCTATGAACGACACTTCTTCATTAGGAAAATACATTTTCAAGGGTTTGTATTCTCCTCCCACCGGGTTTTCAGCAAGATGATCTGCCAATGTTTGCCCTTTGACCGCCTTTTGAGTTACATAGACGATATCGAACTCACTCAACAGTATCTGCCACTTGGCTAGCTTCCTAGTTGGAATGGGTTTCTGAATATGTATTTCAAAGGGTCCATCCTAGATATGAAGTATGTGGTATAAGCACAGAAGTAATGCCTCAACTTTTGGGTCGTCCAAGTCAAAGCATAGTAAGTGCGCTCTAGCAGAGAGTATCGTGCTTTGTAGTTGGCTAGCTTCCCAGTTGGCATGAGTTTCTGAAATATGTATTTCAAAGGGTCCATCCTGGATATGAGGTATGTGGTATAGGCATAGAAGTAATTCCTCAACTTTTGGGTCGTCCAAGTCAAAGCACAGCAAGTGCTCTCTAGCAGAGAGTATCGTGCTTCATAAGGTGTGAAGTTTTTACTCAAGTAGTATATGGCTTGCTCCTTCCTTCCTCTCTCGTCATGTTAACCCAAAACGCATCCAAAGGCTCCATACAATACAGATAGATAGAGTAGCAAAGGCCGCCCCAGCTCTGGCGGGACCAAAACTGGTGGTGTGGATAAGTACTCCTTGATTTTGTCGAAGGCCTTCTGACAATCCTCGGTCCGGCTTATCTCGGCATCTTTCCTCAACGTCTTGAAGATGGGTCCACATATGACTGTGGACTGTGCTATGAAGTGACTGATATAGTTGAGACGTCCTAGGAAGCTCATCACGTCCTTTTTGCTCCTAGGAGGCGGTAATTCCTGAATAGCCTTGACTTTAGATGGATCCATCTCGATCCCTCGACGAATGAAAATGAATTCCAGTAACTTTCCTATAGGGACCCCGAATGCACACTTTGTGGGGTTCAGTTTCAAGTTGTACCTCCTTAACCTGTCAAAGAACTTTCTCAAGTCTTCTATGTGATCTGCGGCCCTCTTGGATTTGATAATGACGTCGTCCACATACACCTCTATTTCTTTGTGTATCATATCATGGAAGATGTTTGTCATGGCTCTCATGTAAGTAGCCCCAGCATTCTTTAGACGGAATGGCATCATCTTGTAGTAGTATACCCTTCATAGTGTAATAAAAGCGATTTTCTCTGCATCTTCTTTGTCCATCCAGATTTGGTGATAACCCGTGAAGCAATCTACAAAAGATTGGAGTTCATGTTTGGCGCAATTGTCGATCAGGATGTGTATGTTTGGCAGTGGAAAGTCATCCTTGGGACTTGCTCTGTTTAAATCCCGATAGTCAACACATACTCTGACTTTCCCATCTTTCTTCGGTACTGGCACAATGCTAGCTAACCAGGTTGGGTATTCAACCACCCTGAGAACGTTGGTTTTGATCTGCTTGGTAACTTCCTCCTTGATTTTCAGGCTCATGTCTGGTTTGAATTTTCTGAGTTTCTGCTTCACTGGCAGACATATAGGATTAGTAGGCAACTTGTGAGCCCACTATGGATGTGCTCAAACCGGTCATGTCATCATATGACCATGCAAAAATGTCCTCATATTCCTTTAGAAAATGGATGTATTCCTCTTTCTCTGTTGGTGACAAGTGAATACTGATGCGAATCTCCTTAACGATCTCGGCGTTCCCCAAATTTACTGCTTTGGTTTCGTCCAGGTTGGACTTAGGCTTATTCTCAAAGTTTTCAACTTCCCTGACAACTTCCTCGGGTATCTCATCTTCTTCATCCGAATCACTATTCTCATGTTGTGTTGCCTCATCACATGTCACAGTCACCGGTTCATCAAAAAAAGTAACAATAACACTATAGAAAGAAAAATAAGAAAGATAATAATAAATAATAAAACAATGCATTTGATATTTACTTAAAACATCAAAATGAATACGGCTCGATAAATCGAGCATTTATTTTGAAAAAAGTGAATCGTAAAAACAAAATTGCTGAAAATCTTAAATGCCTAGAATGGATATAGGAATAAAAGTTCCTGAGGACGACTCCTTTATCCATAGTCTGAATAGTGAGGCCTTCTTCCTCCTCAATTATTGCACTGCAGTCCATGTCTTTATCATCCAAAAACAGATTCCTCAACCCAACTAATGTTTCTTCTTCTACAGTTCCCCATATCGTATCAGCCTGGTGAAAAGCTTGATCCATATGTGGCACTGATTGCTCGAAAGGGTAATACGGTCCGTGCTATGGAGGCAATCAATCTTTATACTCTTGCCATGTATACTGGTATCAAAGTCTGAAGGTAGCACCATGACGCTTTAACTATATCGGTTTAGTAATACCCTGTAGATTCTTCCCAAGCCCTTTGTCGGGTTCATACCCAGACCATGCTAGTATACTTTCTATTATGCTACTCCACCATTTGTCTTTCTCAATGGCATTGACACGTTCGATGTGATGATAGTTTTCCCCTCCTAACCTTCTTCTGTTTCCAATAACCGGGATGGTTTGATTGGTGTAAATGGGGTTACACCCATCTCTGTGAATGATCACCTCTTGATGGTTCCATTCGAATTTCACGGCTTGATGTAGTGTGGAAGCCACAACTCCGGCGGCATGTATCCATGGTCGGCCCAACAGAAGATTGTATGAGGCTGATATGTCGAGCACTTGAAATTCAACGTCGAACCAAGTTGGCCCCATCTGTAGACAAAGATTAATTTCCCCAATCGTGGCCCTTTGGGACCCATCGAAAGCTTTCACATTCATTCTCCCTGCCCGTATTTCATGGAAACATTTGCCCAGTCTTTTCAAAGTATCCAATGGACAAATATTGAGGCTTGAACCTTCGTCAATCAAGACCTTGGCAATGAATTTGTCCTCAAATTGCACTGGGATATGTAATGCTCGATTGTGATTCAACCCTTCAGGTGGTGGCTCATCTTCGTGGAAGATTATTTTATGACTTTCCAGTAGCTACCCTACCATATTGGACATCTCTCTGCATGTTATATTGTTGGGCATGTAGGCTTCACTCAACACCTTCATTAAAGCATTCTTATGCGCCCCTGAATTTTGCAACAGAGATAGTATGGATATCTGATCTGAGCTGGGGTTTTGTTCAACTGATCAATAACGGAATATTCCCTTGCTTGTACTTTCCTCCAAAGGTCATCTGGTCCCGTTTCAATGACAGGTTGCTTGGTAGTGGCATCCTTACTTGGTCATCCCAAGTGTTTATGTATGTCAATTCTCCCGGTCCTAGTCATTCCTTGGGCAGCATCGAATTCCTCTATCTTTGCCTTTCCTTTTTGCCTAGCCTCGGCAACTAATCCCAAGGTATTGTTTTTGAGTCGAAAGGAGGTATGGTTGATACTGTCACCGTGAAAGGTGTGGCCACTTCCACTTCAAATGGAATAGGGGTGGCTGCAGGCGGAGCTACCTCTACCTCAAATGGAACTGATGCAGTTATCTCAACTTCGATCAGTGACTGAGTCTGTACTACAATGGGAGTAAGTGTGACTGCAAGTTTAAAGTCATCGCCTTCTCGAATAAGCCCGATTGATCCCTCAGGATCCCATTCTTCATCAATTTCTATCACATGTATCCCGCCACCCCTATGATCCAGGAGGGGGTTGTTGCGGACATTGGGTGCAGCTTCTTTTGCCTGTATAATCTTATTATCAATCAGCGTCTGGATCTTATCTTTCAATGTTCAGCACTCGTCAATGGTGTGCCCTTTCATACCAAAATGGTATGCACAGGTTTTTTTTGGGTTAACCCATTGGGACGGATTCTCTAATGCCATAACAGGAATAGGGGTGGCGTAACCAGCGGTTTTCAACCTTTCATACAGCTGGTCGATGGGTTTAGCAATAGCGGTGTATTGTCTGATTGGCTTACGGTCAAAATTGGGTCGTGGTCTTTGGATAATTTTGGCGAGTTGAGGGTGACTGGAAATGAGGTGGTTGGGAATTATAGGCATGGTAGGCAGTGGCTGTTTGGGAATATCTGGGAGATGAAGGTTGATAAGTGGGTGGTGGTGCTTGGTATGTGGGTGGAGGTGTTTGATATGTAAGTGGAGATTTCGGGCCTTGAGCCACCATTACTACCCCAACGTTTCTTTTCTTTGATATGTCGTCTGATTGTAATGCCTTGTTTGTGGTCTGTAATGCCTCAAAATTTGTTACCATCCCGCTCTTGATTCCTTCTTCGATTCTTTCTTCAAGTTTGATGATATTAGAGAATTTATGATTTTTGATAACCATCAACCTTTCATAATATTGTGGATCCTCTGCTTTGACGAAGAACTTGTTCATCTATTCCTCGTCCAAAGATGGCCTGACTTTGGCTTCTTCTGACCTCCAACGAGTAGCGTACTCACGGAATGTCTCGGTGGGCTTCTTCTTAAGGTTTTGAATGTATAAAACATTTGGTGCATTTTCTGTGTTGAACCTAAATCGGTCCATAAAATCAGACGCCATACTCACTCAACTGGACCATTTCTTAGGATCCTGTCTGATGTACCAGGACAAAGCATCTCCCGTAAGACTTCTCATAAAGAGCTTCATCCGGATCCTTTCATCCTTTCCGACCCCAACAAGCTTGTCACAATAAGTCCTCAAATGAACCTTGGGATCACTTGTACCATCAAACATTTCGAACTTGGGAGGTTTGTAACCCTCTGGCAACTCCACATCTGGTTGTATGCATAAATCTTCATAGTTCAAACCTTTTATTCCTTTGCCGCCTTCGACACTCTGAACTCGACTCGTCAACTTCTTAAGTTCTTCAGCCATGTTTTTAATAAGCAGGTCCTTCTTGGAGGATTCTGGCGTATAGGAGATTTGTTGGATAGAGTGAGGTACGGTTTCCACGTATATGGGGTTGTTTTGGTGAGTGCCAGGTGCCTGGGTATAATGGTGGTCATTGGTAGAGTTTTGAGGATCAGGAATGGGTTGTGGTGTGTTCTGGGGAGTGTGATAAGTGGCGGTTGGTGGGTACTAAATTGATTAATGGTGATGTTGTGGCAGAGTTGGTATTGGTAGGGGATTGAGATTTTGAGGTGGGGTTGCATATTGATGCGGTGCAGGAGGGTTTTGTGGATGTTGGTTTGGTGTGTTTTGAGAAGGTGCTGGGTTCTTTGTGTTCTGTTGGTTGATGTCTGGGACATTCAGGGTGAGTGATAAGTTTGCCAAGTTGCGGACTTGCTCAAGCTCTCCCTGTAGCTCCAATATCTTTTGTTCCAACCTCAAGACTAGATCATTTGGTGCCGGAGTACTCCGACCGTCTGAAATTTCTGCGTTCTCAGCATTCTCCTTTCGAATACCACTTAAGTCGTCCATTTTATTTTTTCCTTTGCCTTTTGTATTACTTGGAGGAGGAGGAGGTGGAGGACCTCTAGATCTGGTGTGATATGCTGATGATGCTAGTATGAGCGAACCAACCTTAGGAGATGGGAATAAAGAAATAAAGAAAAACAAAAGGTAAACAAGTCAGTAAGGATTTTGAGATGTTTGCAGTATTTAAACACATATTGTGAGAATGTAAATTCGTATCCTAATTTGGGAGCCTCGTTGTGCCCAAGGTAGGCCTAGCGACAAATAGATTTGGAGAGCTTTAGTGCCAATAATTGCCTCATTTCATTAATGTAAAAATAAACGACCCAAAACGAAATTAAATAAGATAATGTCACTAATGGCACTTAGCCTAATTACATTTGAAAGGAAAGAAAATAAATCTAAACTACTTGGTCCCAGAAAGACCTTCTCCAGACTGGATGCTCTTGTCGATCAACTCTCCCAGCTCGCGCAGGTTCAGAAGCAGGAATGCCATTGCGAGATTCCCTCCTTCATTTCCCTCAGCGTCCTGGCAGTCAGTGACTCTTTTTCTCATCTTCACTTCCAACTCCATTAAAATGTACTCCAGATATTCCAGCCTCTCGCTGGATTTAACAGCTCTTTCTTTCCACTCGTTAATCATCTCCATGTCAGCCTTATGCAGCGCCATATGCTCAGCTTCAGACTCTCGAACTTCTGCAGCTTGTTTTACTTCACCTTTGCTTCAGCAACCTAGTTTATGACCTTATTTCCTGGTCTAGCCCTTGGCTCAACGACCCTGGCTATGTTGTCCTCCAACCATGAAGGGCCCGCGTAATATTGGTTTGGCTCAATAGTATCCTTCCCCACAATAATATTCAAGGTTCACATGTGTTGCGCTTCCTTCTTGTACGGGATGGCGTCACCTTGGAAATTGGCTCTGAAGTGACACATTTTAGCAACCTGTGGTATGACTTGTCTCCTGCCTTCTTGTCTTATAACCCTGAGAGGAGCGTAAGGGTATATGACCCTCAACCCAATCAATACCAAGTGTGGAAAATCTCTGGATCTGATGATGAACTCATTGGTAGGGAACCACTCGAACATCCACTGGACTTGATCCTCGGTCAAATTATCGAAAAGTTGTACCCATCCCCCAGCATCCTCCGGTTGAGCAAACATGCCTGGAATATAGTTCATTCTTTTGGGATGATGGAAGGCTATGTGATCATTCCACGGCCTTCGCGAAAATTCTTGACGGTATTGTCCCTTTTGGAGATGTTCCAACAACCAGACCTGTAACAATAAGTTGCAACCCTCAAAGAACCTGAACCCCTTCTGACATTGCTCCAAAGCCCAGTATATGTCTGCAACGATCATAGGGACGATAGTGTATGTCTCCCCCTCGATCTCGTCCATCAGAGTTTTGGTCATCATGGCTAGCCTAGTATGGATTCTATCCCCTTGGATTGGGAATACCAGCATGCCCAAGAAACACATAATAAACATGGAAGACCCTACGATGAATCCAACCTAAAGAAGTGATTGAGAACTCATCATCAATAATACGATGGAGCTGTTGTGACCGTATCTTTCATAAAGAAACTCAAAAGGTATGTAGGAGTCTTTTAGGCATTTCAAGTTGTCATTCTTCTTTAGCCTTATCATCTTCAGAAATCCCCTAGCAGTGCGATTTTCGGGTGCTAGCAGATTAGAACTATCCCAAGGCAACCTAGTAAATCCTCTTATTTCTTCTAGAAGGGGAGTCATTTCTATGTTCCCAAAATGGAACACAGCCCTTTCCTTGTCCCAAAACATAGTTGCAGCCTCGATCAGCATTTTGTTGGGCTGAAGATCCAACAGAGAAGGCAAGTTTCCTAAGACTCATTTCACATGGTTTTGGTCACATGAAGGAAGATCCCTCCACCAATCTAGCAAGAGTAATGGTATGCTACCAACCATACCGAATCTAGGGACCTTGTGCCTTATTTTTTGCAAAACAAAGAGAGTTAAGCCCTTTCCCCTCCCAGGTTCGTCTATTTATACAGTAATGATTAGCATATTGGCACTTATTTCTCCAAATTAATACACATAATCGTGGTTACATCCGTTGGGATTATGGAAAACCCGATGGACTTTTGGACGAGGCTTGTCTTAAAGGGTTATTATGTGGACAACATATTAACCCAGCTAGGTTTGACCATGATGCATGTATAATTTAATCAGAGTAAGGCTGCTATAGAGGTCTAGACTGGGACCATCAAGCGGACAACTTGAGGGGGAAAGGCACGGAATCGTCGAACGCACTGCTGATTGACTAGTTTTACCTCAAATACACCTTTCCGAATTTAAAGGGTGATATATAGGAAGAGCGCAAACACTCATCAAGCATTGCTAAAGGATTAATTACGCACGAGTGGAATATGATGTTGAGCATGGTTTATGAAGCAATAAATAGCATGTTGTCAAGTATTTGTACGTAAGAAAATAATAAATACAGTATTTAAATAATTGAAAGATAGTTACAGAAAAGAAAACAAAGAGACAAGTCAGTTTCAGGAATAAAAGAATCATAAATGCTTGAAAATAGACAGTTAAATTCAAATAAGGGGGAAAGGGTACGTGGTATAGAGCATTCTTGGACTAATTCCCAAAAAAATAAGTTCGTTATGGTAAGAGCCTAAAATATCCCCAGCAGAGTCGCCATGCTGTCACGCCCCCTTTTTCCCCTTTTTGATGGGGAAGTCCGGGTTTCGACATTCATGGGGGGAATAACTCGTTTCCTTTTGGAATTGGGTATCTGAAGAGTCTCCACCTAATGGATTACGGTGCGTTAGGGCACCTAGAGCGATTAACTCATGAACTAGTTTGCATCACCAGAGATTAAGGTAAGGGCTCGAAATAACCTTGAGGGGAAGGTGTTCGGCACCCCTCGCGATCCACAACGGTGGGTCCCGGCCGAACTTAAACTATGTGAATTAGTCATTCTAACAAACAAACAGTTTTAATAAATATTCGCAAATAAAGGCATGTTTTGACATTCTAAGTACATGTATGATTCATATAATGGAATCAAGGTAAAGGTTTGAACAATCTTGCATATATATACGTAAAGAAAATGAAGTTCATTTAAAACACATAGGAATTGGGAAAGAGGGGTCCTAGGTTGATTAGCCTACAAGATCACACCCATGCAATGTCCGGTAATTACTCATCAATAAGGGGCTATATGTGACATTAGCGCGCAGTCATCATATCCTTAATACCCAATTCCCTCCCCTTGGTCAGAACCTAAAGCGTTCTAGCAACCTTAAAAGATATCCTATGCCTGCACTATCCGTCCCTTCCTTGTGGCCCGGAGGTATTTATGACCTCTAGTTTAGGTGGTTCTAGACCATCCTAAGGTACTTAAAGGAGAAAAATCTAGGCGACAATCAAAACAATTAGGACTGGACTAAAAGAGAACAATTAAAGGCTCAAGTTTTACCTCCACAAACAGAGCAAGCAAGTGCACGTCTTAAACACAGTTTTAGGTATTTAAAAGAAGCCCTAGAATAGGATATCTAGGTGAGCAAAGAATATGCAGCATTGAATTTAGACCAAAGTGTAAAGGAATTTAATCTGTTTGCATACTAATTTTAACCTGTTGAATACGAGCAGTCACAAATAACAAGGCGTAGTTTTATAGTTTGCAGAATTTTAGTCGCCCTATAGGCTTGCCTAGGCGTGTGATAGTGATGTCCTATGAGCATGGTATCTAATCATTAATCAGGAATGCAGTAAAACAGTAAACAATTTTAAACGGGAAATTTGGATCCTATAGGCATGCTTTCTAGTAATATTCAGTGTTGAGGACTATTAAAGAAACAAGTAGGTTAGTTAATCTGATTCAGAACTTACATGCGTAAGTTAAAGTTAAACTGATGTTAGATCTAACTAAAACTGATTTTAGATCCTATAGGCATGATTTCTATGAACTGATTTTAGGTCCTATATGCATGATTTCTATAAACTGATTTTAGGTCCTATAGGCATGATTTCTACAATAAGCTGATTTTAGACCCTATAAGGATGGCTTCTAATTATGTAAAAAAGTAAAGCAAGCAGAATTCATTTGAACCAAAGAAGATCCTATAGGCATATTATCTAACAAACACATTTGAATCGAAATGGACCATATAGGCATGTTATCTACCCAACTTTACCCACAATATACAACTATCCTCCTTTTTCACTAGTCGCCCCAATATCTATTTACATTAGTCAAACCAATGATTGAATGAAAATTACATAAATAGAATAGAAATTAAGCTATAGGGAGCCTAAAGTAGGCCCAAAGTGATTTCCAAGCCTTCAGTAGTCTCAAATGCCCAAAGTTTCATAGCCAATTTCATGTCTAGGTGTGTTAGAGTTCCCTAAGGACCTCAAGGATCCCGGGCAGTGCTCATACCCAGACCTTTCTCAAATAAGAACCAATTTATGTGCAGTGTGGAAGTGCCAACCCTGATATGCCAGAGTTTAGAGAGATCTCAAGGGTCTCTAAGCAGTACACATACTAGAGGGGCATGACTTAGTAATCTAAGAGTAAGTGAGAGTGCATAATGGTTTGAAAGAGTTTGATAAATAGTATAAAGAAAGGTCTTAGGAGTGAAAAGAATTTCTGAAAAACCAGTACTGATTTAGTGATAAAGCAGTTTGAGGAAAGTATGAAAAACACTTTGCAAGTAGAACACAAGTCATAGAATAAACAGCTTTAGAAAATACTTTGACAAACAGTTTCCACACAAGGAAAGAGGGGTTGGGAACACATAGAATACACCTTAATGGGGCACATAAACAACAGGATGCATAGAGTTCTTAAGGGGTTCTACAGAACTAGTAGGTTAGGTAGAATGCAGGTCATAAAGCAAAGATCATAGTAGAAACATGTTGAGGACATATAAACAACACAGCTAGAGTCACTCTAGGGCGATTAGCTAACTTAGCAGGAGTCAGACAGAACAGGCAAGGACTTAAATGGACATGCTAGGCAAGTATTAACAAGTGTAGGCATGCTAATTACACAAAGCAAAGTTTAGGCATGCTAGATAAACAGTAGTCAGTCAAGCAGGCTAGTTACATATGTAGACATGTTAAACAGGACAATGAACAGACAAGTAAGGTGGAGACATGCTAATTACATATTTGAATAAGGCAATATTTGACATGCTAGGTAAGCTGTAAACAGAAGCATGAATGAACTCAGGATTGATGAACTAAGGCAGTAAATAAACACATAGGTTTGGATTCTAAAATTTAATCAGAAGCATACCTAGTTAAAGAAAGAAAACACAAGATGTGAGACATGTATTATGCAATTTCCAGCCTTAGCTTGCAGCCGGCTAGAATAACAAAGATCACAAGTAGCAGAGAGAGCCCAAAGAGCCTTTTAGAGTGTAAAAGTGGTAGTTTATGAACTATTGTTCGTGTCTGAGAAGTTAAAATAAAGAGAGTTTATATAGTAGTTCAAGACTAGAGCAAATAAAGTAAAGTAATAAATAATCAGCAATTAGGGAATTTCAGAATCAATCACACAAAGATTCAGCATAGTCTTCTCCTTTAATTAAGGAAGATTAGCCAACGGTAATGACGAGAGTTAATTAAGGTAAGAAGTTCGATCAGACAGAGTAAAGAAGTAAGAATCAGAGGCCTTATTAAGGAAAGGCGTCCAAATCAAACCAAAATAAAGAATTTTAGAATAAAAATAGTCAGGGTTGAATTAAGGAGAAAATCATGTAAAGAGTCACCAAGTATCGTAGACAAAATAAGGCAAGAAAGGAATAGTCAGGATTCAACACATAGGTCTTAACGAAACACATTGATAAATCAAGAATTCAAATCAATACTGATTTAAGGAGAGAAATATTAGTTTACCATGAATAGCCAGAATGAATATAGACATATAGAATCAGTAGGAAAGTCGAACCAAGAACCTTAGTAGAGGCACATTAGGATAAAAAATCACAAAACATCAAATTAAGCTAAAGAAAAATCGCAGGAACCAAAGCATAAGACAAAGTCAGTACACAAGTAAATCAGAAACCAAACAAATGTAAAAAAATTTTGGGTTTTTTAGCATAAACTAGTTAGGGTTAAAGCAACCCTTACGAAATCGGTTAAAACACATAAGAAATAGAAGATTAAACATTCAAAATTATCAAATGTTTTGGAGAAAGAAATTTTTGGGAAACCCTAGTTTAGAAAAATGGAAAATCATTCGAAAATCAGAAGGTTCTTGTAAAACTCATGTGAAATAGGTTCGATCCATCTCAGATCTTGCACAGATCTAAGGAGTTCAAAGGACAAAATTAGGGTTTCGAGAAAAACAACACAGAGATGAAGAAGTAGGCTTAGAAATCCATAAATCTAAGGCGACATAGGAAGATCTTACTCGAAATCGAACCGGAACAGTCTAAAACAGGCGAGAAAGGGTTATAGGTGCAAGTGGACTGACCCTAGTCCCTCGAGGACCTTAGAGATGAAAATACCAACATAGGAGATGCCATTAGAAGTCTGATGGTGGTGAGGAACCACCATGAACGGTAGCAGATGAATGGCGATGAGGGTGACTTAGGGTTAGGTTTTGAGAGCATTCGAGATAGGAGAGGAACAGATGACGGCGGGAGGGGTGTTAGAATGATTAGGGTTTGGGAGGTATAGGCTAGTTTATTTTAGGTAAGGGGAACCTGGACCGTTGATCACAATGATCAACGGCCAAGATTTGCCCGGTATTGGGTCGGGTAGGTGCAAATTGGGCTTGGGTGGATTGGACCGGTATTGAAGGGGTATTGGGCTGGTTAATTTCAGGACAAAATTGAAATAAAAAAGACTGTTTATTAAATACCCCAAACAATTGATTAAAAATAATTACTAATTATAAAAATTGAATTTCATGCATAGAAATATTTTAAAAATAGTTATTTAATATTTAAAAATGCAAATGACTAATTTCTGGTAAAATGATACAAAGATGTATGCATGGGCTATAATTGTAAAGTTATTGCAATTATAGCCAAAATGTGCCAATTTGGCTATTTATAAAATAATTTGGACTCAATAGGACCTATAATAGTAATATTAAATCAAGACATGTTCTAAATTCATTTGTGATGCAATTTTGCAATTATTTATATGAAGAAAATATTAAAATAAATTATTTTAAGGGTATAAAAATTATGGGAAAATACCCATTGATGCTAATGCATGGTTTTAAAGGTATATATGCATCTCAAAAAATGTTATAGAAAAATTGGTTATCAACAGCCACTACTCCTAAATAGATCCTTCCCGTCCCTTAGCCCACATTATAACCTTGAAATGGTCCTAATTGATTTTAGATCGAGCGAGCTTACATTAGTAGATATTTATACTATAGGAAAGCCTATGGTACCAATGGCATGCATGTGACTTCTTTTGTGAGAGCGAGCGATAATATTTGATATATATCCTTGTTCTTAAAATATATTTGAGCATTTGATTTGAATATGTGGATTCAACTTACTCTGTTATTCTTGTGGTGAGGGCACATGATTTCACGAGGGATAGATAACATTATTAGACTTCTCTCTATGATGTTGGGTGTTCAAGCCATGAGTGCATTGTGACATTGAGTTGGTTTGAGAGCATGTTGTCTTTGTTGTGAATATTTGTGAAGTATGGCATAAGAAAAGGAAAGTGTATGTGATTGCATATGATAGAGTTTAATTGTTGCTATAAACCATGGTCATTAGTGTGATGTGCCTCAAATGTGTAAAAACAAAGTGCTCAAGGTTGTGTCTATAAGTGTAGTTTGATTGCTCGAGGACGAGCAATATTTAAGTTGGGGTATTGATGTGTGGCTATAATTCCATAGTTTCGTACATTATTTGCCTTGCATTTTATATACATTAATGATAAATTACACTTTATTGCGCGTAATGGAGTCTATTTTATGTGTAGGTGAATTGGAGATGAAAGTAGAGCAAAAGGGATACTTAAACGTTGAAAGTGTGCTTGAGAACAGTGAAAAGGAGAGGTCAGGCAAAGGCCAGCTCAACCAGGCTTTAGCCTAGCGAGGCCAGCCAAAAGCCAGGTTGAACCAGACTTTAGCCTGGCGAGGCCAGCCAAAGGCCAGGCTGAGACTGGCATTAGGCTGGCGACGCCAAGCCTGGGGCCAGGTCCAGTCCGAATTTTGATGACTTATTTCGTCTCCTAGTTTGACTAGGACTTGGACTACACGTTTAGGTCTTTTCCTACACATATAAATAGACCTAAAAATGTCACTTTGAACATAATTTAGATCGAGAAGAGATTGGGAGACAGATCGAGATTGGACAGATTTGAGAAGGGATTCAATCTAAGGAGGCAAGAACACATTAGGAGCAAGGCGGAGAATTCTTCTACGAGTTTTTCACTTCCTTCTTCCTATTTTAATTATTGGTTATGAATTCTAGTATTGTAGTTATGCATACTATTATGAATAGCTAATTTGTTATCTAGGGTTTTGATGGAACCTATTGGAGGATGATTTTCTTGTTACGTTAATATAGATTTACCGTAGTATTTTCTCTATTTGTTCAACTACGTTATTATTGTGGTTAGTTGAAGAGCTCTCAATCGACTGTTCTTATTTAGTATGTATTACTCGGGAGAGAGTGCATATTTAGGTAGTTGTTGAACAACATTACTCCAAACGTATATGAGGGATCAATACAGAGGGTTTAAAGGTAGGCTTAGGGATAACGAAACCTTGGTGCGATCCGAGTGAGCCATACTTAATGCCAGCTAGCGTAATTCGGGAGAATATATCTAGTAAATTGCGATAATTACTCGGGAGAGAGTTACAACAATCAGAGTGTTCATGATCTATAAAGAAGACTTAGGAAAATTTATAGAAGACGCAGCGGACAGGATTCTGACAATAGGGGAAATCATAACTCTAGAACTCCTTAATCTTGTCTCCAATCTTTATCTTTGCTAATTGATAGTTTTACTGCTTTTTAGTATTTGTTAGTTAATTAGATAAAAATAAATATTATAATCTTTATAATAAGGAAATTTTTTGGACTTGTGTTTCTTAGCTATATTAAACAACTGTAGCTAAGCCTTAGTTCTCTGTGGGATTCGACTCCGGACTTGTAAATCGAACTATATTTGCAATGCTCGCTTAGTCCTTTTTATAAGGCATAGTTATACGTGATCAAGTACGTGGAGCTCGCCGGTCAAGGGATTACTTTGGGGAACATGCTTCATATTTTTGCCCCTCAATTTCTTCGAGGTATGATGATCCACATGCGCCATCGAGGAACTAAGAGTTTGGTGGTGAAGATGGACAATAAGGCTAATCGCCGCTTCTAGGAAAGCTATTTTTATGTGCGGACGGTGCACCTTGTGGAGGACTCGGCAGGGTTGGATAAGATGTGGAACTTCGCTCGTAAGTTTTCCTTTATTTATTTTGTGATTCCTCTCAAGGCGATCGTCGATCGTTCTTCTTGAGGTGACATTGCTAAGGACTTATTTTCACTTTGGCAGCCGAGAGACTACCTCCCCAACTAGCTGACGACATCCGCAAGTGGGTGAACGCAATTCTTCCCCATACAATGGGGATTCATGAGTGGGTGTCCTTCTACGAGAAATATAGGTGTAAGCCTCTCACTGGTGAGTCGGCCCGCTGCAGTTCTTTTCTGTTTCTTTGCCTTATGGTTGGATCTTGTCGTTATATGATCGTCTTTCTTTGTTGATAGGGAGGGTATGAAGGACGAGGGCTCTTCCCCTAGCATTCCGTCAGTCGGCGCCCCCTGCCCGGCCTGTGCTGAGTGCCGCTATCCGACCTGCCTTGGGAGCTACTTCCCAATCTGTGCCTGCGGCAGGAGCCGTGCGCGCGGAGCCTACTTCTCAACCAGAGACTCCAGTTCCTACTATTTGCTCAATGGGCAAATCTTACCTTGCTAGTATTGGAGAGGCCCCATTGAAGAGACGATGGGTGGCATTGGAAGTGGTGCCTCAAACCAAAACATCATCGGGGGCAGTCTTTCCTTGGTGGTGCCTAAAGTTGGCGGTGGTGCCAACCTGGTCGCAGAGGCTATGCCTGTTGTGAGCGATCAACAGGCCGATGTGATGGAGAGACGGTGTCCCGAGGCTGTCGTTACTATCTTGGGCAGCCCTTCAACATCCCGGCCGAACCACACTTCTTCTTCGGCTGAAGAGACGGCAAAAGGCATCATGGTCGATGATTACGAGTCTGAATCCGACCTCGATCCTGATGAGGTTAGGATGTTCGAGGAGGGATTTACCCGAAATGTGGTAAGAGCGGGAGGTCCTTCTCGAATACTAGAGATTCCGTCAAACCTCAACCTTCTGCGAGACGTGGTAGATTTTGTGCCGTAGTTTGACCTTCTATGCTTTGCCGTAGAAAGCGGGGCTCTTCAGGACGTTAGCGACGCTGAACTATCACGTGGTGTGGCTGCGATGGGCCTAAGGGTAAGTTCCTCTTTGTATGTTTCTCTTTGTTTTTTTTATCTTGGCCTTTATCGTCTATTTTCTTCTCTTTGTTTTTAGTCTTACATGTTGGAGATCGAGAGTGCTCGCAGGGCCGAGACTCGGGCCAAGATTTTCCTGATGATGCTTGAAAATTATCGGCGCTATCGCAACAAATGTCGTGAGATGCATGACGGTTCAGGGCGGGTACTGGCACCCAATCCCTCGGTGAGGAGTTGGAGAAAAGGGATCAGAAGCCGATGCAGTCCATTCGCAGGTGTAGTGAGCTCGAGGAGATGCTTCGTGCCAAAGACGAAGAACTTGAGTTAGGAAAGGGGGTCATTGCAGAGTGCGAGCATCTTCAGGAGAAGGTGTTATCGTTGCAAGCCGAACTTGATCAGAATGCTGCTAGAGTTGAAGCTTTGAGTGCGGAATGGATGGGGAAGTTAGCCGAGCTGGAGAGAAAAGTAGCCGAGTTGGAGAATGCCGAGAACGCTAGGGCATCGGCTTTGGCAAGAGCGGTGGCATTAGAGGATGCTATTCGCATCCATCAATCTAAGTAGGAATCCGAAAGAGCAACGACCATGCTAAGAGAGGCGAGGCTCGAAGAGCGCATCGACGAAATTGACTGGGAAGCTTCAAACTTAAGAGACCGGATCGCGACCCTCGAGGCCAAAAAGGCGCAATTACTGGCTAAAGTTGAATCTGCTTCCGCCGTTGTTCCTTGTCACTTGCATGAGATGTGGGCCCATGTCGAGGCCCAACGAGACATATACAAGGGTTTATTGGAGGCGGGCAGTGTTTCCGAGGCTGCTTTTGAAGAAGCTCAGGCGAAGGCACGCGAGGCTCGTGTCAATTGCGGCTATGACCCTACGATACCAGAGGACGGCGAGGACGCTGATGTTGATGAGGGGTTTCCTGAAGACAATGATGGGGAGAACAACGGTGATGGCGCTGAGTGAAAAGTTTTGCAGCTTTAGTACTCTTTTTTTGTGTTGTTCATTTTTGTCTTCTTTTTTTGGGGCATGCTTTGGCCTTTTGTAAGGTGCGGCTGTTGCGCACGTATATTTAAATAAAACACTTGCGTCGCCTTTGTGTATCTTTTGATTCTCTTTTTCTTTCTCGTTCGTTGCATATCGTTTTCGTTTTGGCGCAGACCTTTGGACTCTCTTTTCCCTTTTTTGCGATGAGTCCCTGATCTTTTCGATTGGAAGTCTGAATAAAGTTGCTTTGGATCTTCAGATCCGGGCGAGGTTGACTTCCGATTAGCTGACTTAGGTGGAATCATCCTTGGTTCAAATGAGGTTGAGTTCAGACTCGTCATTTTGGACGGAGTCACTTTTTATTTGAACACTCGAGTGAGATTGAACTTAAACTTACCGACAGACGAAGTTAACTTTTTCACACGCATTCGAGCGGGGTCGAATTTGGAATCGTCATCTCGGGTGAAGTCAGTTTCTGACTTGTGTTCGAACGAGGTCGAACTTGAAGTTGCCATCTTGGGCGAAGTCAGTTTCTGACTCATATTTGAACAAGTTCAAAAACTCTATTTTTTTACGGTAGCCGACGGTCGTAAAGGTGTTATTCTGAGCGAGGTTTGAATTGTGTCCTACTTGATTCGATGATTGTCAGTGGACGTAAAGGTGTTAATTCGAGCGAGATCGAATTGTCACCTATTGCAAGTTCGAGTGAGGTGGAACCCTTCTTTTGGCGATGGTCATTGGCCATCGAGGTGTTATTTCAAGCAAGGTCAAAATTATAACCTATTATAATTTTGAGTGAGGTCGAACGTTTCTTTTGCTGATGGCCATTGGTCACAAGGGTGTTATTTCGAGCAAGGTCAAAGTTGTAACCCGTTGTAAGTTCGAATGAGGTCGAACCCTTCTTTTGGCGATGGATGTTGGTCGTAGGGGTGTTATTTCGAGAAAGGTCGAAATTACAACCCGTTATAAGTTCGAGTGAGGTCGAACCTTTCTTTTGGCGATGGCCATTGGCCGTAGAGATGTTATTTCGAGCAAGGTTGAAGTTATAACCCGTTGTAAGTTCGAGTGAGGTCAAAACCTTCTTTTGGCGATGGCCGTAGGACATAGCGGTATTATTTCGAGCAAGGTCGAAATTATAACCCGTTATAAGTTCGAGTGAGGTCGAACAGTTCTTTTGGCGATGGTCATTGGCCGTAGGGGTGTTATTTCGAGCAAGGTCAAAATTATAACCCGTTATAAGTTCGAGTGAGGTTGAACCTTTCTTTTCGCGATGGCCGTTGGTCGTAGGGATATTATTTCAAGCAAGGTCGAAGTTATAACCCGTTGTAAGTTCGAGTGAGGTCGAACCATTCTTTTGGCGATGGTCATTGGCCGTAGGGGTGTTATTTCGAAAAACGTTGAAATTATAACCCGTTATAAGTTCGAGTGAGGTCGAACCTTTCTTCTAGCGATGGTTGTTAGCCGTAGGGGTGTTATTTTGAGCAAGGTCGAAGTTATAACCCGTTGTAAGTTCGAGTGAGGTCGAACCCTTCTTTTGGAGATGGTCGTTGGCCGTAGGGGTGTTATTTCGAGCAAGGTCGAAATTATAACTCGTTATAAGTTCGAGTGAGGTCGAACATTTCTTGTGGCGATGGCCGTTGGCCGTAGGGGTGTTATTTCGAGCAAGGTCGAAGTTATAACCCGTTGTAAGTTCGAGTGAGGTCGAACCCTTCTTTTGGCGATGGCCATTGGCCGTAGGGGTATTATTTCGAGCAAGGTCGAAATTATAACCTATTGTATCATTGTTATGTATATTTTTTGGAGAACTTTACGTGTCGCCATATTGTTTATGCGTGCGTCGGGGTGAGCCCCGGTGTGCTCGATTTCGTTTTTTATTGGAGAATACTGGGTGTTCCCTGGGTGAATCCCAGTTTGCTTAGCTTCGCTTGCATTGGAGAATACTATGTGTTTCCTGGGTGAGTCTCAGTTTGCTTAATTTTGCTTGCATTAGAGAATACTATGTGTTTCCTGTTTGAATCAACAAAAGAGTAAAGATAGACCAAAATGGAATTGTCTATTACCTCGACCTAACAAGCAGGTGAAAGAAGGAACGACGTCGTAGGGTTACTCTCTAGTGCTTGAATGGTGGTTTTAGATTTGGCGGCAGTGTTCGGCTTTGTCGTTAACAACGTCTAGGCTTTTTACGGGTTGGGCCCACCTTACTTGTTGAAGTGTTGAAACCGAGTCCCGGTCCGATCTCGTCTGATTTGCACAAACAACAAGGGAAACATGTCACACTTCGTTCATAAATCATCCAGTGTGGGGGGGATGTGAAAGTAGGTTGGGATGTGCCCACTCTTTCAAAAGACCATACGGCAGGCTGTCGCCCCTTCCCAAGGGGTGGGAATAAGGGTCAGTATATAAGGTAGATACGTCAAATTGGGTTGTGGTCAGGCCAAACAACCGTGATCTTATTTTAAACATGCATATGTCGTGCCAAACTCATCGTTACAGGTGAGACATGGGTTTTTGCATTGACATTAGTTATGAATTCTATTTTATCTAGCAACCTGACCTAGATTGGTACGATAATCTCGAAGACTTACCTACCGCTCTTTCGAGTGGGTGTTTGTGCCGATATGGTGAGGCCATGACAGCCTGGTAGGGATATTTTGCTGGTTCTAGATCTAAAGGAAACTAAGAAATCCCCACAAACGACGCCAAATTATTTGACTAAAAAAGTATTAAACCCTTTTGTTAAACTAATTAACAGAAATATAGAATGTAAATCTTAGCCAAATATAATTAACTCTAGATCCAAATATATTGAGTACAAAAATTGAAGAAGAACAAGAACGTATAATATTTCTTAAGATGATTATCGTACATCAAATGTGAATGATAGGCTTACATCTATGACAGGTTTGCACCATAATCGTGGAAGCAAAGAAGGAGAAGAGAGGGAACTGTTGATGACTACGAGATTCCCCTTGTTGATTCCATAGTGATGACTATCAAAAAACCCTCTCCCAGATCTGGGCTCAGCCCCTATATATATTAACAATTTTTCCTTTTATCCAATGGTCTTTGACCGGCGTACTTTCTTATGACAGTATCCTTCATCACTTGCCCAAACATTACACTTGTTCTGCGATGTAAGCTTTCCGACGGTTTGGCCCCGGCAATGGCCGAGGTGCTCTTTGCTATCACGCCCTATGGGCATGACTACGGCTTGATCGACCCTTTATCGTTCCTTTTAAGAACAACCATCTTATGGTCAGATTTTGACCCATATAATATCCACCGGAGAGAAAATTCTCGGGCAGTTTCAGTTGTCGTTATTTTGACAATTTAATAATTATTTTTTCTTTATGATATTTGAAAGTTATGTTTCCAATTTGAGCTCATTTGGAATAGGTTTAGGCATTGCATCGTGTGTTAGATTGTTAAAATTCGAATAACAAATTTATATTTCAGAACTTAAGATTTGAAATGTGAAGTTGCATTGAAGATATTAAACTACTTAATATTTGAATTTTTCTGAAATTGCATTTTAAAGATAGAAGAATTTAAAATTTGATTTCTAAAGTTGCATTGAAGAGATTGAACTACTTAAGATTCAATTTTTTGAAGTTGCATTTGAAAGATAGAAGAACTTGAGATTTGATTTTTGAAGTTGCATTGAAAAGGTTAAACTACGTAATATTTGAAATTTATGAAATTGCATTTGAAAGATAGAAGAACTTAAGATTTGATTTTTCAAATTACATTAAAAAATTACTTTAAATTCGAATGGTTAAATTTTGTAATTTTTATATAATGAGGGTATAACTTCAACAACGACCTCGTAAGAGGATATCTGATGGGAATGCCCCAAATAATGTCACTTTGTGTGGTTGGCCCCTCCGGGGACATGATTCTCAGCTCAAGTCTTCTTCTTAGACGACCTACAATTAATATTAAGTAAGGTAATTTGTTATACTAGTCTTATGGTACGCGCGTTGCGCGTGTAACCTATTTAAATGGGTATAAAACTTTTAAAAATTTATATAAATATTTTTTTTTGAATTAAAATAAATGTGTAAATTTATTTTAAGAAAAGATATTGATTTTGTATAGCTATTTCAATAAGGAATATCAATTTATACATTTCAATGTCTATGTTTTTTTTACCAAAAAAAAAGATGTCTATGTTTTATTTTTTCTGTTTTAACTACTACCTTAAATTACTTATGACTAAATGTTTCTAATTTATTTTCATTAATTTCAATATATAAATTTATCTTATCTATGTTTTACTTTTCGAGTATTGTAATTGGATTTGTAATTTAATATGTGTATAAATTTTCAATATGTATTCAACTTAGTCAAATAATAATTAACTCAAAGTACATTAAAGTACTTATTACTTTAAATTAAAATACTACTATTATTTTCAAAACGTAAGCATATCATATTAAACTTATTTATATATATTTTCATACTCGACCTAATATGTTGTAAGTTTGGTTTACATATTATTAATAATCTTTAATTTTTGAAGACTAAAAATTAGATCTAAAATTTTATTAGTAGATTTCTAACACGTTTATATACATTTTGTCTAATAATCATAAGAAAAAGTTATAATTACTTTACACAATTTATTTAAGGTAAGGATTTATAAATAAATTTTTATTTGGTTTTAAATTCCTAAAATTTAGGAGTTTCTGACCAACATTTAGTTGATTTTAAAGTATTAAATATTAGTAGAATAATTAAATTATAATTATAATCAATATAACATCTATTTTTAAAGGGTAAAAAAGGCGAATGACATTCCGCTAAGAGGCTTCGTGCCAGGATACACGTGATGCGTGTACCTTTTATTGATGCGTACAAAATTATTAAAAAAAAACATATGCCCCTAAAAATAAGATTTTTAAAAATATAAGCTCTTGAATATGATAAATATTGAGCCTACTTAGTCGAAAAAGTAATGGATAGCCTATCTAAGCATGACAAAAACCAAGATAATCTTGAAAGTTTGATGTTATTATGTATCTCGTTCTTTTACATTAATTTCGTATCAAAGTAGTCGTCTAGGTACCATGTATTCTAAGACAAGTTATCTACAAAGAGAAGAAAAATTAGCGATAGATAAATTATGTAGTTAAATAATAAAATTTATTGCTAATCCTACTTAGTGACATAATCAGTTATATATTATAAAAAATCCTATTAGCTATAACATGAATTTAGTAGTAACTAATTCATGTTTTATAAAGTTAAATTATGTAATAAACTTTCTTAGTAATAATATTGGTTTCTTCTTTACCAAAAAATAAAAGTCCTTTTCCATTTATTTATTTATTTTAACATATGCAATGAGGTAATTTAGGTATTTCTGTAAATTAAATTATGATAATTAATTTTTTATCACAAATTAATGATTACTATATTTTTCAACAATAATTATTATTTCAAAACCTAATGCCGTAGTAAATTTTAACGAATTTAACAACCAAGCTTCTAAGAAAATACTTATGATTTAATTTTTCAAAAAACAAATAAATCATATGAAAGAAAAATAAAGGTAAAATTGGTCTTAATAATTAAACAAGGACAAAGAACAAAAATATAACACAAAAACGTGAAGTTTTCTTGTTGGAAACAAACAAAAAAAATTCCTCATACTTTGTTGTATTCTTTTACGTCTTAATATATTGTATCTTTATTAGGAGAAGATATCAAACACTTAATTATATTAGATTTTTTTTATTTAGAACTCCTAAATATAAGGAAAGTTTTTTTATTTTACAATTTTGTCCAATGTAAAGTATGTTTTTAAAGGGTGAAAAAGGAGAACGACATTTTGTTAAGGGTTTTCGTGCTTTTAATATCGTATAGACCAGTAAATTTAATCAAACAACTTTAAAATAATTAATTAGGTTGTCATCAGGGCAGATTCACGATATAATATGTGGATCAAGATAACCCAATAGCTTTTTGTTTAGGTATTATATATATATATATATATATATATATATATATATATATATATTAAGAAATTTATTAAATATTCATAAATATTTTATTGCAAACTCAATTATTATTGTACATTAACTTAAAATCGTCCTCGGATTTCATAAGCTTCAAATTTTAAATCCATCTTATCATAACCAATTAGCATATATAATATATAAAATTTTTGTATATACGCTAATTTCTTTTATGTAAACTTTCTTAAAAGCTTGAGGGACTACTTATGTTACGATTTATAAAGTAGGAGTACATAGGGGTGGCAAACCGGTGGGTCGGGTCGGATATGAGTGGGTCAAAATGAGTAATTTAAAGAACGGATAAATTATCCGACCCAATCCGTATTTGAGACGGATAAAATACGGGTTTATCCGGCGGATAATATGGATATCCATATTATTCATGGCTTCTTAAATATGATCACTGATGAGAAAATTCTTAGTCTTCCAAACTTGAAGAACTTCAATTTGAGGTTTTACAAATGTAAAAGTTAAACACATTAGTTATCCGTTTGGTTAATCATTAATATGGTTCTTTATCCATATTCGACCCATTTTTAGACGGTTCATTATCCAACCCATTTTTTGATGGATAATATAAGTCCATAACTATTTTTTTTTAACTATTTTGTCACCTCTAGGAGTACATCTATAAAGAAGTAGTAGTGTCAAACAATTTTACCAGAAGGATTGAAAATACAAAGAATTACATATACAAAAAAGTCAAATAAATTCAAACATATCATAATTAAAGTGTAACTTTTCACAATTGGACGAGGATGGCTCTCCCACTTTCGCGTGGCTGGCACATATTTGGAGTGGGCGCACCTGTGGCAACAGTAAATTTTTTTCTTAAAAACAAATTAAAGGAGTGAGCGAGTCGACGCGGTTTCTCTTCCACCAAGGAAGTTGCCATAAAGTCAATATCCAAAAGAAAAGTGGAAAAGCCTTGTTCATTTTGGAGGCCCATTTCCACTTATTTAAAACCACAAGTGGGCGTGACAATCCAGACAAAGTCCCTACGTCCATCATTTGAGGATAATTCTTTATATGTTTTTAGGCATTCCTATCAAATAGTATGAATATTTTATACAAAATTCTGAACATATGATAAATTATTTGTGTTTGAGTAGTACCTCGTCTTGATAAATATAAATCTGATGCTATTATTGTATTGATCCAAATTTGGCAACCACAACAGCTGTCGAGTAGGATGAGGAACGAGGTTATCGTGACGCAACGTCTGATAGTCGTCGTGATGAAGGACGACGACCAAGAGCAGTTGGTCGAGACGAGATGTCAACGGTAGAGTAAACTTAGTAGGAGACAGTAAGAATATATTTTTCGAATATTCTTTATATTGTACTTTTTAGGTTTTTTTGGGAGATTATCCCTTATAAATAGGAAGAGTTAGTAAAGAAAAGAGGGATCCCAAGAAAAAGAAAAAAGAACACTTTGTAAAAGATTCATATGAGAGTAAATACAAGAGCAGCCTTGTTCATTGATCGCACAACCTGAGCACACATCATTACACGATACTGATAAGATCCAAAGATTCCACAATCATCTCATACTTATTCCCTTTCTGCGTCGACTGCATTTATTTAGATTTATTGTGCATTTAGGTTGTCGCATTTACGAGCATTTAATTGATTCCAACATATTAGCTAACATCATTCATCTTGCTTACTTCCTTTTATTATTTGATCTAGATTTTATTATTCTTAACTGAGATTCACCCTTCTTCTAATTATAAGATTAGTTTAATCAAAGGGTTGAACATCTTTTGGTCAAACAATTTGGCGCCGTCTGTAGGGAGCTCTTTAGTTAAGATTTTAGTTTCATCTAGATCACAAAAAGGGATAGCCATCTCTTCCTAGCTTGGCATAAACTAACAATGGCAAGAAAAGGAGATGCAAGGTTAAAAGCGATAGCAGGTGTCACAACCAACATCTTGAACACCATCAACGAAGATGGCATGGAAGAAAACGAAAACGTGACACCAAACGGTACACCTAAGAGAGACGCTTCACCTCTCCCGCACGAAAGCGTAACTGCTTCGCACGAAAAGGAAGCCTCCAAGTCTATAATAGGAGAGGTACCACCGGCAGTAAAAAGACGACTGGAAGAGTGGCTAACAAGCACTCTGAACAACATACTTGATAAACCCGCTCAAAGGGAGAATAGAGACATTGCACACATAGACGTCACGAGATCGCTACCAAACAAGATGCCCCCCCCCCCCCCCGCACAGGTAACACTCATACTAATGTTGATGCAGGTAACGATAGGGGTGTGCATTCGAATCGGTTTATTGATAAATCGAATCGATTATTTGTTATCGGTTTTTCGATTTCGATTTCGAAATTTTCCTTATCGAGTTATCAATTTCGATTTCGATTTTGTCCTCTTCGATTATCGATAAACCGATAAGATATACTAAAAAGATAAATATAACCTTATTTTATAATACTACCCTTTCCTTCACTTAAGTCCCTACCGGCTAACTCTAATGCCCTATTATTTCCTCCCTTCTTCAGCGCCGCTTCTCTTCAGTCTTCAGCATTTTTTTTCAAAGTACAAACCTAGCTCTATTCTATCGTCACTCGTCACCGTCAAATCGAGATCTGGTCTATCGGAAAGTTAGTCACCGTTGATTATCGCTGTTTCCGGTACTCCAAATTTCTTTCTTCAACTTTTTCTTTTCTCTTCTATTTGAAGGAATGCTTTCTGTGTAAATTTTTCTGTTTCGTTATTATTGGTAGTAAAGACTCTAATCTGTTTCGTTATTTTTGGTTATATGTTTCGTGTTTCGTTATTATCTTTTGTTATCTGTTTAGTTATCTTTCTGTGGGAAAGTTTTTCTGTGTAAATCTTTGCATTGTGAATGCCGTTTACCAACTTATTTTTTAATAAATATGAATTTCGTATGTTAGTGACCAACTTGGCATCTACTGCAATTTTGACACTAAAGCAGTATACTGAAGACTATTTGTCATTAAGCCAATATTAAAATCTTTTCTTCTCTAACATTGCAAACTATAATAAGTTAAATTTTAAAAGCTAGCTAATCAGTAAATATCGACAATGTCTTATCATACTGGTCATTGTTCAAGCAGATATATGAATTGAAGCTATTTTGACACTGCAATTTGAATAGCTATGAATAGCTTCAGCTATTTTGACACTGCAATTTTTACACTGAAGCAGATATATGAATTTCGTACGTGTAAATGAACTGAAACTATTTTTTCCTAGTATTTGATAAGGAACTTATTTAAATTGATTTCTTTCCGGCCATAATTTTTAGGTCAAGAGCGAGGAGTGCTGACTTCGTCTTGTTTTGCACCTTTGCTTCATTCAACTCGTTTAAGACTGTAAGTTACATTCTTCATTCACTTCATATGGCTAAAAATGATAAAATTGATCAAGTGGTCGATGAAAGTAGAGGTTCTGAGTCTACTGCTGCAACTACTCACTCGACAGTTACAAAATAAAGGAAAAAACGATCTCGGGCATGGGATTTTTTTGAAGAAAAAGTTGATGCTAAAGGAAATAATAAATATGCATGTAGATTTTGTGGACAAGAATATTTTGAGACAAAAGGCAAAAGAACGACACAAATGAATAGTCATATCAGTAAATGTCCAAGGAATCCTTATAAAGTTGAAAAAGGTCAAAAACTATTACCATATCAAACAGTACCGGGGGGTAATAAAGGTGATCTTATTCCATGGAAATTTGATCAAGAAGAGTGTAGGATGGTTTTGTGTCGTATGGTGATTGTTGATGAACTTCCATTTAGTTTTGTTGAGAAGGAAAGCTTTAGAAACTTTATGAAAGTGGCACAACCTTGTTTTCATATTCCTTCCCGTACTACTGTTACACGGGATTGTTTTGCTCTTTTTAATGTGGAAAAAAATAAATTAATGAATTTTCTTAAAGGAACAAGTCAAAGAGTAAGTCTTACCACTGATACATGGACTTTTATTCAAAAAATTAACTATATGTGCATCACAGCCCATTGGGTGGATAGTGAATGAGTTATGCATAAAAGAATTATTAACTTTTCTCCAATTACTAGTCATAAAGGTGAAGATATGGCAAGGTGTATTATTGATTATTTGCGTGAGTGGGGTTTGCAAAAGATTTTACTGTCACAGTTGACAATGCTAGTTCAAATGATGTGACCGTGGAGAAGTTGGCTGACAAATTAGATGATTGGGGAACCAATTCCATGAATGGTCAACACCTTCACATGAGATGCATGGCTCATATTGTAAATCTTATTGTGAAAGATGGTTTAAAAGAGTCAGATATTTCTATTGCTCGTGTTAGATGTGCAGTCAGATACAATAGATAGTCTCCTGCTAGGTTGAGGAAGTTTCTGGAATGTTGTGAAAGTGAAAATATTGTCAAGAAGTCTTTATGCTTAGATGTTCCTATAAGGTGGAATTCCACCTACTTGATGTTGAACAGGGTCATTGAATATGAGCGTGCAATTAAAGAATATTCTGATCGTGATACCGGCTTGTCACGTTATCTTATGTTTGATGCTATTTCAGATGGAAAGCCTGTAGGTTTGCTTACAAGAACTGATTTGGATAATGTAAAGAGAATTGCACAATTTCTTGAAATATTTTATAATCTCACTTTGAAGGTGTCCGGATTACTTTATGTAACATCGAATTCCCATTTTCTTGAAATTGGTCAAGTTTCTGTTTACTTAAATCGATTAATAACAACTGAAGATGTACTTTTGAGTGAGATGGCATCAAGTATGTGGAAAAAATTTGAGAAGTATTGGGGTGAACCAACAAAAATGAACAAAATGATTTTCATTGCTTGTGTTTTGGATCCTCGCTACAAGTTTACTATTGTTAGTTTTGTACTTAAGAAGATGTTTGGAGATGAAGGGACAATTATTGAAAAAGAGGTTCATACTTATATGAGTTCACTGTTTAATGAGTATGTCTCTAAATCTGTTTCAAAAGATACTTGTGGTAAAGTTTCTACCTCTTTGCCAAGCTCTTCATTCAGCACAATGGAAACTTCAACTCCTGGTTTAGGTGAACTTTTAGATGAAATAAGGAAACATAAAGCTGCAAGTGGAGGTGTAGATTCTAAAATAGAATTGGAAAAGTATCTTGCAGAAGATCCTGAAAATGAAAGACCGGACTTTGATATCTTGGCTTGGTGGAAGGTGAACTCACCTAGATTTCCTATTCTTGCTAAGATGTCTCGAGATGTGCTTGCTATTCCTATTTCAAGTGTGGCATCTGAAAGTGCATTTAGTACCGTAGGGCGTATTCTTGACCAATTTAGGAGTTCATTAACTCCTAAATTGGTTAAAACTCTAGTGTGCCTTCAAGATTGGCTTCGGAGTGAATAGCTTCCTGCAAATGTTGAGGAAGATTTAGATTTTCTCGAGACACTCGAGGAAGGTATGTATATTTTAATTAATTTTATTGTATTGCTTAAGATAGTTAAATAATATATTAATTGCTTGACTTGTTAATATATTTTCTTATTAGATTTTACTAATCTTGGTAAAGAAGCTTCCACCGACGATGTTTGCTAGACTTTGTTAGTTGCTATGTAAGTTCTCCATTTTAAATAATATACTTGTAAAAGAATGTGATGTATTACAAAGTTCTTAATATTTTTCTCTTTAATAACTTGAGGGTTGATTCTTGATTTGCTGCCCATTATAGCTATAACATGGACGTTGAAGTTGGGCTCGTGAAGTTGAACTTGATTTGCTGCCCATCAACTGATGATTCTGATCAGAAGAACAAAAGAATTGTGTTTCTTGCGTCTCCATGATCTAATTGCGACTTAGTTTTCTACTTCTTTAATGACACATGTTCTTACTGTTAATTTTCTTTTGGTAATCATGTAGTTGTGCTTGTTGGAACTTCATTTTCTTTTGCTGTACCATTGCTGCCACAGTTATCATCGCAAGTAAATGAGCTATTCTGGAAATCATATGTCTTATTTACATTTTACGTATGGCAAGAGAGATCGTGTGTGCTTCTGTTTAGCTTTTGTGCTTTTGTGCACAAAAGTTAGTATGCTTTTGTGCTTTTGTGCACAAAAGTTAGTATGCTTTTGTGCTTTTGTTTAGCTTACAGTTAAAGAATTGTCTTGGGAACCTATGGTTATCTGTGACTGATGCATATCCTAGGGTTAAAAGACTTGTCTTTGGCCAGAACTTCAATTTCAAGAAAGCATATTGGCTTTTGTTCAACACATTTGACATGTTGGAGGAGGAGGTATTGTATCTCTCACCATGTTAAGATTAGATACATTCTTTTAACCGTAGTTAAACGTGCTTTTAGTACGTGCCAAAAGTCCGTTTTCTTTATTAAACTCAAAAACGCCTCAAAGGGACTTGGGAACCAACCTTTGGCTTATTGGTATAATCGATAACCGAATTGATAAGCCCCAAAAATCGATAAATTGAAATAGAAAAAATCGAAACTTTATTGAAACGATAATGATAAGGGTCAAAATTGAATCGATAAATCGAATGCACACCCCTAGATAATGATGCACTCGCAACCATTCTAAAGAAAATGGAGGAAATGGAAAATGAGAATAAGACACTCCGCGACCAGATGAAGGAGCATCAAGAAAGGGTCGACAAAATACTAGGCGCCCCAAAGTTGTTACCAAAATGGGATGTTGGTTGATTCATCGAGAAAATGTACAATGAGGAAGCAGCCCCCCCATGCCATTCCAAAAATCTTCAAAATGCCACCATACCTGAAGATATATAACGGTAATATAGACCCAGAGGATCATATCATCCACTATGTCACAGCCGTAAAAGGCAACGATCTTTCGAAAGAACAAGCACCATCGGTGCTACTGAAAAAATTCGACGAAACCCTAACAGGGGGAGCCCTGACCTGGTACTCACAACTACCAGCACGGTCAATAGCAATGTTCGAAAAAATGGCAGACAAGTTTGTCACCGCTCATGCAGGAGCTAAAAAGGCGGAAGCCAGGGTAAACGACATGTTCGTCGTTAGGCAGACACACAACGAGGGACTTAGGGACTTCTTAGTCTGGTTTAACAGGGTGAGAATGAGCTTGCTGAATGTGTCAGAAGGGATGGCGGTAGCAGCCTTCCAGAAAGAGTTAAGCAGGAATGGGTCGAGAGCGACCAGAAAACTATTAAGCAGGCTTATAAAATACCCTCTCACCACTTGAGAAGAAATCCACAACGCCTATTGCGCCGAGGTAAGGGCAGACAAGGACGACCTCAATAGTCCGATCCAATGGCTGAAGTCAGTTCAAGCTGAAGCAAGGAAAGATCGTCGTAATGACGGTCGAAGAGATTAGTTGGGACCCCGTCTCGGCCAAGAAAGGCATCAGCCCTACATCAGGACATCCATCCCACTTCCTCCGCAGCACACAGATGACACTCCTCGACCGACTGCGCCATACCAAAACGAAAGAGATATGCCTCCGCTCTTATCTGCTCACAATTTTTGTGTTTCTCCTTCAGAAATAGTGTGCACACTAGAGAAGCTCAGCACAAAGGTACAATGGCCGCAAAAGATGAAGTCCAACCCGAGCACTCGGAAGTCGAACGTTCTTTGCGAATTCTACCAGGAAAGGGGTCATAAAACCGAAGATTGCATAGGTCTGCGGCAGGAGGTAGTAAGAATGCTAAATCAGGGACACCTAAAAGAACTGCTGAGCAACCGAGGATGAGCTAACTTTGCACGCAGACGCGACCAACCCCTAGGACCTCCAAAACCGCCCTCTCCGGCTCGTACTATACATATGATCATCGGCGGAGGCGATGGCACAGCAATCAACCATGTAAAGTTTACCACTACATACACTCAAACGGTCGATCACTCATGAACGGTATGATGACCTTGAAGATAGTATCATCTTCGATAAATCAGATACCGACGGTTTGTCTTTCCCTCACTACGATGCTCTTATTATCACTTTATGTATTGCAGATACTGATGTAAGAAGAAGAATGGTAGATGACGGAAGCGGCGTGTGTATTATCCATCCTCGAGTCCTCGTACAGATGAGACTCGAAGATAAAATAATACCGCGTTGCATAACACTAACAAGTTTTAATAATGCAGTCGAGCGAACTTCTGGAGAGATAGTGCTACCCATTCTAGCCGGAGGAGTCACTCTGGAAACAATGTTTCACGTCATAGACCAAGATACAACCTATAATGCTATCATAGGTTGCCCATGGATATACGCCATGCGAGCAGTCCCGTCAAGTCTCTATCAAGTAATCAAGTTTCCTACTCCATGGGGGTATTCAGCATGCGGGACGAACAACGCACCACACAAGAATGCTATCGCATTGCCCAGGATTGCGTACACATCTAACAACTAAAAGGAGTGAGCATGGAAGCATAGCAATCAGCAATGTTGGGGACCAAGCTCGACGTACAGACAAACGTTATCAAGGATCCCGACATCGTGGAAGCCTCCGAGTAGACAATGACAACACAAAAAAGGCTTATATCCGGCACAATTTCTCAGAACTAGGTAAGTTTTGTAAATTCTTAACTGACAGTGCCAATTTGTTTGCCTTCTCCCATTCAGATATGCCAGGCATCCCGAAAGACATCACCACGCACAAACTGAACATTGACCCCTCTATCCGCCAGTGCGGCAAATGAGGAGAAAGTTCAACGTTGCAATCAACGAAGCCGTCCGCGAAGAAATCGATAAGCTGCTCGCCAATGGCTCTGTTCGAGAGTCAAAATATCCCTAGTGGGTCGCCAATGTGGTCATGGTGAAGAAGAAAAACGGAAAGTGGAGGATGTGTGTTGATTTCACATACCTAAACAAGGCATGCCCAAAAGACTCCTTTCCATTACCACACATCGACAAGCTCATCGATGCAACAGTGGGACACGAGCTGCTAAGCTTCTTATATGCCTACTCGGGTTACAACCAGATCCTCATGGAGGAAGAGGATCAGGAGAAAACCACTTTCATCACTCACCAGGGAACGTACTGCTACAGAGTCATGCTGTTCGGACTAAAGAATGTAGGGGCAACGTACCAGAGGTTAGTCACCAAGATGTTCAAAGATCAACTCAGCAAAATAATGGAAGTCTACATTGATGACATGTTGTTTAAGTCGAAAAGGAAAGAAGACCACATCGATCACTTGAAGGAAACCTTCGACATACTAAGGCGGTACGACATGAAACTAAACCCCGAAAAATGTGCCTTCGGCGTAACCTCGGCAAATTCCTCGGTTTCCTGGCGTCACAAAGGGGCATCGAGGTCAATCCAAATCAGATTAAGGCCATCGAGGGAATACCGGAAACATTAACCAGCAAAAAGCAGGTCCACAAATTGACAGGTCAGATAGCCACCCTGTTAAGGTTCATCTCACGGTCATCGGATAGGTGCCATAAATTTTTCAATTTGCTAAAGAAAGACAACGGGCTCCAGTGGAATTCGGAATGTGTCAACGCCCTAAGAAAACTGAAAAAAAATTTGTCCTCGCCGCCATTACTCGCCAAGGCAGATCCAGGAGAATGCCTCCTTGTCTACCTAGCCGTCTCCGAAGTCGCGGTAAGCGCAGTTTTGGTTCGCAAAAACAAAGGTACGCAATCTCTGATTTACTATATCAGCAAAACCTTAGTTGATGCCGAAACGAGGTATCCCCTCGAAAAATTGGCTCTGGCGTTGGTCATAGCTTCACGGAAGCTTAGACCATATTTTCAGTGTCACCCCATAAAGGTGGTGACGACTTTTCCCCTCAGAAGCATCATGCACAAACCCAAACTGTCGGGTAGATTGGCCAAATGGGCCATAGAATTGAGCGAGCACGATATAACATATCAACGACGACATCTGTCGAGTAGGACGAGGAACGAGGTTACCGTGACACAACGTCTGATGGTCGTCGTGATGAAGGACGACGACCAAGAGCCGTTAGTCGAGACAAGATGTCAACGGCAGTGTAAACTTAGTAGGAGACAGTAAGAATATGCTTTTCGAATATTCTTTATGTTGTGGTTTTTAGGGTTTCTTGGGAGATTGTCCCTTATAAATATGAAGAGTTAGTAAAGAAAAGGGGGATCCCAGGAAAAAGAAAAAAGAACACTTTGTAAAAGATTCATCTGAGAGTAAATACAAGAGTAACCTTGTTCATTGATCGCACAACCTGAGCACACATCATTACACGATACTGATAAGATCCAAAGATTCCACAATCATGTCATACTTATTCCCTTTCTGCGCCGACTGCATTTATTTAGATTTATTGTGCATTTAGGTTGTCGCATTTACGAGCATTTAATTGATTCCAACATATTAGCTAACATCATTCATTTTGCTTACTTCCTTTATCACTTGATCTAGATTTTATGATTCTTAACTGAGATTCACCCTTCTTCTAATCATAAGATTAGTTTAGTCAAAGGGTTGAACATCTTTTGGTCAAACAATTATAATATAGGATTCTCATAATTCCATTTTTATATTTGAAAGTAGCCATTTGGGCATAATTGTTATTTCAATATTAGTAAATACTGAAATTTACAATTTGTAAATATTAATTTGATCATGAGTAATATACACAGACCCCCTCCCCCAAAACTTAGGTTGTGTTTACTGTGTAAGGGAGTAATAACTTCACTTCGAACGAGAATAAGAGGACCATCAAAGATTGTGGTGAGACGGATAGATAATCGATTCTTTGACCACTGAAAATGAAAAAATTCTGGCACACTTCTCCTTCTCTGAACTTTAGGCGTGAATTTAGGTTAATCCGAGATTTAAAATGAATATCGAACACCGAATCAGAAAAAAAAAACAAGGACAAGAGGATTCATACGTATTATCCCATTATTTTATAGCTAAACCAAAGAAAACAACGAAGTTTCCATAAGCCAAAGTGAAATGAAACTATCAAATTAAATGCAAGAAGTTGAATATAATTTCCTTGTAGAAGTGAGAAAGAAAAGTTGTTGATGGCTACGTTTCTGCCGAAGGCAGTAGAAGAAGACAAATTCAAAGAATGGGCATTTGCTATAACAACAATTGGCAACTTGGCTTCTTTCTTACTTGCGTGCACTTTTTGAACTAGAGGCCAATAAGCCATGCATTTACTTGGCCTTCCAAGTTCCACCTAACTTTCCAATTCTTTTCTCCTTCACCCTTTCTCTTTCTTGGAGTGACCGATTGAGGGAGATGATTTCATTTGTGAGTAAAGTTTTTAATAATTCAATTGGGACCTACAACTTAGTATTAATTAGAGGTACTATGTATGTAGATCCAATATTATGGTCTATTGCAAGGAGTGAGACTTGAGTCCTACATCGATATTACAAAGTGTTGATATCGGAATTATATAGCCTTGGGCTCTCCCACCTCAATAGCTAGCTTTTTGGGGTGTGGTTCTCCCTAAGTTGTATCAATGATATCAGAGTCACCCACCACCCTCTACGCCCACTAGGAGTGTTCAAACCGAACCGGAAAACCGCACCAAACCGAAAAATCAAACCAAACTGATTAAAAAACCCGACTAGGTTTGGTTTAACTTGATTTGGTATTGAGTAAAAAAAACCCGAACCAAACCGACATATAAATATATAAATTTTATTTTGTTATGAATAGTTTGTACATTGGATACTACTTTGGATACTACATTGGATACTACATTGGATGCTACATTGGATGCCCATGTTGTGAATAACTTAAAGATTAAATTTTCTATTTTATGTCCATCATCTTTACTTTTTATGCCTATAAAAGGCCATGTAATTGCAATGAAAAATTACACCAAAGTGAAAGAAGAAAAAACTTTTCCATTCTCTCTATCTCTTCTTGTTTACATTTTACTGCATTGCTTTTATTTTATAACACGTTATCAGCACAAAACTCTAATTTTATTCTTTAACTCCCGTTAAGTTGAGCCATATTTTATTAAGGTATGTATCATTATAATCATTTTATTTATGGCAGTACATATCATATGCTCATTATTTGCAGATTACTTGTGCGCTTGGGCATCTTAAATAGTTTAAGTATATTGCAGTGATAAAATAACTATTTCCTTTCGTGCTCAACTCTTAGAGGACCTCAAAGTCATCAAACTAGCTATGCACTAATGTCATACTTATAATATTCATGGACTCCCTAGATCAAAACATATCTTTAAGGTATTTTGAAGAACTGTGAGAAATAAATTGACAAGCAATAATTTTATAGTTTAATTATTTTATATTTATTGGAACATATAAATAATGTTAGTCACGTTCAGTTCTATTAACACATATATATCAATAATATAAAGTGAAATGAAACAGGTATGTAATTTCTACTTTATGGCAAGAATAAAATGAAATAGTAGATTGTTAACATGATATAGCTCTATTTTCATTTCTTTTACCTTAATCGTTTTGTTTTCATTAATTGTTTATTATTATAATTATTTCTCTAACTTATTCATCTTTTATGATAGTTTTCACTATGTCAAATTTATCAAAACTTGAATTTGTGGCACTTGACATCACCGGGAGGAACTATTTATCATGGGTTCTTGATGCTGAAATTCACCTTGACGCTAAAGGTCTTGGAAATACTATTATACAAGGAAATGAAGCATCAAATCAGGATAAAGCGAAGGCCATGATTTTCCTTCGTCATCATCTACATGAAGGGTTAAAAACTGAATATTTAACCGTAAAAGATCCACTTGAATTATGGATTAATTTGAAGGATCGATATGACCACCTAAAACTTACGGTATTACCGAAAGCTCGGTATGAGTGGATACATTTAAGGTTGCAAGACTTTAAAACCGTAAGTGAGTATAATTCTGCTATCTTTAAAGTAAGTTCTCTATTAAAATTATGTGGAGACACTATCACATATGAGGACTTATTGGAAAAAACATTTTCTACTTTTCACGCTTCAAATGTGGTGCTACAACAACAATACCGTGAAAAAGGTTTTAAGAAATATTCTGAGTTAATCACATGCCTACTTGTGGCTGAGCAGAATAATACTCTATTAATGAAAAATTATGAAGCCCGTCCCACTGGATCAACTCCATTTCCGGAAGTGAATGCTGTATCAACATATGATAAGTTTGAAAGAAAACAAAATAATTACCGTGGTCATGGACATGGTCGTAAACGTGGACGTGGCAGGGGGCGAAACAATTATCGTCATTATGGTGGAAATAAATTGGAGAACAATAAGAGTTCTCAAATTAATCATTCAAAAGGTAAAGGTAGTATGTGTCACCGATGTGGTATGAGAGGTCATTGGGCACGCATTTGTCGTACGCCAGAACATTTTGTCAAACTTTATCAAGCCTCCCTCAAGAAAAAAGAAAATAATGTGGAGGCACACTTGACCTTTCAAAATAATGATGATGAAGCAGGTCCCTCAAATAAATATGATTCTAAGGCACATCTTGCATATAAAGATGATGATTTTGAAGGCCTAACAAATATTACTCATTTAGAAGTTGGGGACTTCTTTGAGGATATTGACTGAAGAACTAATCATCTTACTGGGGAATGAAGCTATAAAAGTTGTTATGTTTATGTTTGCAACTAGTTTATTTTTCTTGAGTGTATTTTCCTAATGCATCATGTGTTGCTAGTTTCTACATTTCTAATGTATTTCTTAATGTTTTTTTCCTGCTTGTCTTTCATATTTCTTATGATGTATTATTTGTCTTTTTTATGAAGAATATGAAAATTCTCCAGTCTTCAGTTGGACTCAAGATTAATAAAGATGATATATGTCTTCTGGATAGTGCTACAACACACACTATTTTAAAAGATAAGAGATATTTCTCTTATTTGGTAATGAAAGAAGCGAATGTTAATACAATATCCGGTAGTACAAGATTAATTGAAGGTTCTGGAAGAGCCAATTTATTACTACCAGGAGGAACAAATTTGGCTATTGATGAAGCACTATATTGTAGTAAATCTCAAAGAAACTTATTAAGTTTCAAAGATATTCGCCAAAATGGCTATCATATTGAGACTACAAATGATGAAAAGATTGAATATCTTTATATTACTACAATAATGTCCGGTAAGAAATATGTGCTTGAAATGTTACCTGCTCTTTCCTCCGGCTTATACTACACAAGTATTAGCAGGATTGAAACACATGCCGTAGTAAACGAGAAGTTTACTAATCAAGATAATTTTATTATTTGGCATGACCGGTTGGGCCATCCTGGTTCTAATATGATGCGTAAAATAATTGAGAATTCACATGGACATGCAATGAAGAATCAGAAGATTCTTCAATTTAAGGAATTCTCTTGTGCTGCGTGTTCTCAAGGAAAATTAATTATTAGACCATCAACTATTAAAGTTAGGATGGAATCCCCTGCATTTCTGGAACGTATACAGGGTGATATATGTGGGCCCATTCACCCTCCATGTGGACCATTCAAATATTATATGGTTTTGGTAGATGCATCTACAAGATGGTCACATGTGTGCTTACTATCAACTCGCAATATGGCATTTGCGAGATTGTTGGCTCAAATAATAAAGCTAAGAGCACAATTTCCAGATTATGCAATTAAGACAATTCGTCTTGATAATGCCGGTGAGTTTACATCCCAAGCCTTTAATGATTATTGTATTTCAACTGGGATAACAATTGAGCATCCGGTTGCTCATGTTCATACACAAAATGGTCTAGCAGAATCATTGATCAAACGCCTCCAATTAATTGCTAGACCAATGCTTATGAGAACAAAACTTCCCATTTCAGTATGGGGTCATGCTATTTTGCACGCAGCAGCACTTGTGCGGATAAGGCCCACAAGTTATCATAAAGTCTCCCCATTGCAATTGGCTTTTGGTCAGGAGCCAAATATTTCCCATCTTAGGATCTTTGGTTGTGCGATATATGTTCCAATTGCTCCACCACAACGCACAAAGATGGGTCCTCAAAGAAGGTTGGGGATATATGTTGGATATGAATCTCCTTCAATTATAAAATATCTAGAGCCGATGACTGGAGATTTATTTACGGCAAGATTTTCTGATTGTCATTTTGATGAATCAGTATATCCAACATTAGGGGGAGAAAATAAGCAGCTGAAAAAGAATATAGATTGGAATGCATTATCACTGTCTCATTTAGATACTCGAACAAATCAATGTGAACAAGAGGTTCAAAAGATTATTCATTTGCAAAATATTGCAAATCAATTGCCAGATGCATTCACTAATCTACCAAGGGTGACTAAGTCACATATTCTAGCTGCTGATGCTCCAATTCGAGTTGATATCCCGACAAAACAATTAATTAAAGCAAATGAGTCTAAGCCATGCTTGAAGCGTGGTAGACCAATCGGTTCTAAAGATAAAAATCCTCGAGGAAGAAAAGGAGCAAGTGATCAAAGTGAACATAACACAGAGGTAGTGGCTCAAGAAGAGCCCCAAGACGTAACAAATGATAAGACCTTAGGGGAGGTCCAAATACCTAAAAATAATGAAAATGAAGAGATATCAATAAGTTACGTCTCAACCGGGAAAAGATGGAACCGAAATAATATTGTTATTGATAACATTTTTGCTTATAATGTTGCTGTTGAAATAATACAACAAGATGAGGATCTTGAACCAAAATCTGTCAATGAATGTAGACAGAGAAATGATTGGCCAAAATGGAAAGACGCTATCCAGGCAGAGTTAACTTCACTTGGAAAACGTGAAGTCTTCGGACCCATAGTTCGAACACCTGAAGGCATAAAGCCAGTAGGGTATAAATGGGTTTTTGTGCGAAAACGAAATGATAAAAATGAAGTCGTTAGATATAAAGCACGACTTGTGGCACAAGGGTTTTCCCAAAGGCCTGGAATTGATTATATGGAGACATATTCTCCTGTAGTGGATGCTATCACCTTCAGGTATCTCATAAATATGGCAGTGCAAGAAAAACTTGATATGCATCTAATGGATGTTGTTACAGCCTATTTGTATGGATCATTAGACAACGAAATTTTTATGAAAGTACCTGAGGGATTTAAAGTGCCAGAAGCATATAAAAGTTTTCGAGAAACTTGTTCAATAAAGCTTCAGAAATCTTTATACGGATTGAAACAATCAGGTCGTATGTGGTACAATCGCCTGAGTGAATACCTGTTGAAAGAAGGGTACAAGAATGATCCAATTTGTCCCTGTGTCTTTATAAAAATGTCTGGATCTGAATTTGTTATAATCGCCGTGTATGTTGATGATTTAAATATCATTAGAACTCCTGGGGAGCTTCCAAAAACAGTAGACTGTTTGAAGAAAGAATTTGAAATGAAAGATCTTGGAAAGACAAAATTTTGTCTTGGTCTACAAATTGAGTATATGAAAGATGGAATATTTGTCCATCAATCGACATACACCGAAAAGATTTTAAAGCGATTCTATATGGATAAAGCACATCCATTGAGTACCCCGATGGTTGTGAGATCACTTGATATAAAGAAAGATCCATTCCGACCTCATGAAAATGATGAAGAGCTTCTTGGTGCCGAAGTACCATATCTTAGTGCAATTGGGGCATTAATGTATCTTGCCAATAATTCCCGACCAGATATAGCTTTCTCAGTAAGCTTATTGGCAAGATTTAGTACTTCGCCAACACAAAGACACTGGAATGGTATTAAACATATATTCAGATACCTCCAAGGGACCATTGATATGGGTTTATTTTATTCAAATGAATCCAAGCCATCATTGATTGGTTATGCAGATGCAGGATATTTGTCTGATCCACACAAAGGTCGATCTCAGACAAGCTATTTATTTACAAGTGGAGGTACAGCCATATCATGGCATTCGACAAAACAAATTATGGTTGCTACTTCTTCAAATCATGCAGAGATAATAGCCATTCACGAAGCAAGTCGAGAATGCATTTGGTTAAGATCTATAACTCAACACATTCAGCAAACATGTGGTCTTTCTTCGAAAGAGAATATTCCAACAATATTGTATGAAGACAATGCTGCATGCATAGCTCAATTGAAAGGAGGATATATCAAAGGAGATAGAACAAAACACATTTCACCGAAATTCTTTTTCACTCATGATCTTCAGAAGAATGGTGAAATAGATGTACAACAAGTTCGTTCAAGTGATAATTTGGCTGATCTGTTCACTAAGGCATTACCAACCTCAATATTTGAAAAGCTGATATATAAGATTGGAATGCGTCGTCTTCGAGACATTAAGTGATTTTTCATCAGGGGGAGTAACTACACGCTGCACTCTTTTCCTTAACCAAGGTTTTGTCCCACTGGGTTTTCCTGGTAAGGTTTTTAATGAGGCAGCAAGCAATGCATATTATAAATAACTATGTACATCCCAATATTTTTTTGTAAGTTTTTAATGAGTCACATTATCTTACATGGACATCCAAGGGGGAGTGTTATGAATAGTTTGTACATTGGATGCTACTTTGGATACTACATTGGATGCTACATTGGATGCCCATGTTGTGAATAACTTAAAGATTAAATTTTCTATTTTATGTCCATCATCTTTACTTTTTATGCCTATAAAAGGCCATGTAATTGCAATAAAAAATTACACCAAAGTGAAAGAAGAAAACACTTCTCCATTCTCTCTATCTCTTCTTGTTTACATTTTACTGCATTGCTTTTATTTTATAACATATTTATATTTTCAAAACTTTATAGTGATTTTTCTTTAGAAAATGTAGAAATATTTGGGATCCTCCCATGTATTAACCTTGAAAGCGTAAATTAACGAAAAATTATTGTTAGACGACTAAGAAAATAACTATCATGTGTTACTAAAAAAAATTCTCCCATTAGAATATTTTAATAGATCATATGTTTGTCAATTTTTTCCATATTTACTAAATATATATTCACTTATCAAAGTTTTATCTATAATTTTAACAAAGTAAGATTGAAATAATATTCATGTAATAAAAAACCCCGAAAACCCGAAAAACCCGACAAAACCGGACCAATCCAAACCGATATAATTGGTTTGGTTTGGTTTAGATAAAAACCGAACCAACCCGGTCCATGTACACCACTAATGCCCACCATGCCAAAATTTATCGATAGTTCTTAATTCTTAATTAATAAATGATCAAATTCTAAATTATAAGAAAATAATATATAAGTTATAAAAAAAATGTTTCAAGCTATATAGAACAAAAAATTGAGATCATACAGAAAAGATTCATGTGATAGTTGCATCCATCATCGTATTTAAAGCGTTTATAAGAAGTACACATCATCAAATTTCAAGATGAGTCTAAATTAAGTTTTAACTTTTAAAACATTGTTACTAAATATGGAATAGGTGTCCAGATTGCTGTCATGATTTGGAATAATAGAGATGAAAACGAGTTGAAATGGAATTTCTCTGGCCACAGATAATTGGATAGGGCAGGCAATCCTTGTCAACTTAATTCGGACGGACTCTACGATGTGCAATTTCATGGTTGTTTTACAAACAGTAATTGGCCGCTCTTGTGGTTGCATGGACGCCAACTGTACCGGGTTTCCCATTCGTTGTACAATTGGCGTTCATGCAACCACAAGTTGGCAATGGATCGGATTCGATTATATTTTTCCATGAAAAATTATAATTATACAAATAAAATAAAATATAAATATTTTTATTATATAAATAAACTGTTGAATTTCTTTGTAAATTCAACAATTGTTTTTGTGACGGGTTTAAAGTCCTTACCGGACATTCTAGTTTTTATTTTTTATTTTTATTTACTTTAAATGCATTTCTGAATTCGCAACTGATCCCATCCACCATATACAACTTAGCTTAGCCTAGCCTCCCCAGACAAATTGCATGGTATGTAATTCAAACAGTCCATTTTGTTTACATTGACGATAATGATGACAGAGCATCAGCTCATGAGTTGGTTTTCACTTTTTCTAAATTTTGTATAGTAGTGGTACTATTTTTAAAACTTGCCGCATCTTGCTGTCTACGATCCAGGGGGATTTATAATGTGCTTAGGCTTAGTTTTTTCTTTTAGCGTGCAATATTAATTTTATAAGATCTACAAAGTATGATGATTGAGATACTAACCCCCTATATATATATATATATATATATATATATACATATATATATATATATATATATATATATATATATATATATATATATATATATATAATACGAGTTTATAGTTTATCTACCGATTGTATAAAAAATATTTACATCATAAGATACTTCTATCACTTAAAATGATTAAGTATTTTTATTTAAATATTATTTAACCATGTTTAATCAGTATAAGTTGATATGGATATCGAATGCACGTCATTTTGTTAAGTATTTCATCAAATTAAAGTTTTATATTCCCTTTTGTCTTTTTTTGAAGGAATGAAAACAAAATCCCGAAAGCAGACGAAAATAGACATGACTTACATCGATGTTGGGCAAGTGGTCGAACATGTAACTAACACGACAATTGAGTAAAAGCATAATTCAAAGTAAATGACAATTTCACATATTATACAGAGAGTATTTCTCACATCGAAAACTTTCTAGTTTATTAGCAGCAAATCACAAAATCTTATGGCAAAATTTTGACAGTTCATATGTTAGTTTCCACAGGGGGTGCACAAACAGATCCTTGTCAGCATCATTAGCATCCACCTTTTATTTTCTTATTTTCTCAACCATTAATTGTTCTCCTAATGTTACTCTAACCGTGACATCTAGCTAGTACCTACCTTGTATCGTCAGTCAACGTACAAGAAATTCATAAGGATATACTCTGCTTTCATTTTGATTGCCCTTATTCAATCATCGCAATTTCATGAAAAATCCCATAAGACCTCGAAATAAAATAGAGTATACTCCTCTCGTCCTAAATGCAAAACGATGTCATTTTTTTTTTTGGAATGTCTACAAAAAAAAAAAAAAGGAGTAACATGACATAAATTATGGTAGAAGAAGTAATCAAGTTAATTTACTTTTCTCTTCAGATTTCAAATGTTAGTCATTTTAACAAACTGAAGTTATTTCACACGTAATATTTAATCTTTTAGAAAATCAAAAAGAATTTATTAGGAGTTTTTTTTTTTTTTTTGAGTTTATTCTTCTTGTTGTAAATACGACGTATAAGAGAGAGAGAGGAAAAACGTACTTTAAAAATTAAGATTACAAAAGTCTATTAAGGAAGATACAGGCGGGGGGCAGTTGTAACATTACAACTAGGTACCAGATTAATTAAGAATTTTCTGAATAGTCACATTTTCAGTCGTTGTGGGCTTAAAGAAAAGGTCATTTTTACATGTATTATATTTGTAGGTGCATTATATATTGGAAGAAGTATTCTTCTGACTCAAACTTATTAACTTAATACAATGTTAAACTTCATTTTTTATGTTGGACTCAAACTTATTAACTTAATACAATGTTAAACTTCATTTTTTATGTTGGACAGCGACAGACTCATAACCAACATTTTATTCCATTTTCATGAAAATGTATGTATGGTGAGCTTTTTGTTATATGGAAAAAGCAACTGAAATATAATTTAAAAGTAGTGGGGTATAAAATAAATTACACAAATAAAGATGTGTTTGTTTATCATAATATGATCACAATATAATTTTAATGTCATTGTTTGATTACATTAGTATAACTAAATAATTGGATTTATTTATAAAACATAGAAACTCAGGAAAAAAATAACACTCACCCCATTCATTACCATCACCAAAGCACCAGCCTACAAAGTACTAGTACTAGTACTAGTATACTACAATCTACATATGCAATAAGAACAAAAAAAAAAAAGGAAGGAAGAAGGATAATATGAGATGGTTTAACCTAAACAATCCATTATTTAAAAGAGTTAACAAAAATAATATAATATTTTGAAAACTTCAAAAATAGAATAAAGTATTTTTGAGAAATATTTTAGTTCAAAAATTTAACTCGAAAAGTTGATGATCGTCATAGTAAATTTAAATAGAAGTATAAATTATTATTGGAAGTAACACTTTATTATTTTGTTACTCGCAATAAAAACACTTCAAAAATGTCCTTTCGGCATGAATGATATGGTGGAAGAAGAAATGAGGTAGCAATGTCATGTGACGCCCGCCTCTCTGAAATGTCAGGCCATGTAGGATGGTGCTATTATAGTAGAAGAGGAGTATTTTTGCATGTAGTGAACACCACCAGTATAAGGATTGATATATATGATTCTTTTCGTATAGCATAAGGATTTTTGACCCTTTTCCCTATAGTCTAACCAATCTTTGGCGATAATATTTAGGACCAAATATAGCACTCAAAATAAGCACGTAATAAAAAAAAGAAAAAGGGCATGAAAGGAACAAAATGTTATTACAGTGAAAAATTGGAAGGTCGCAAATGTCCATATCGGTTGAGCTACAAATGTCCTGATAAATTGCAGAATTGCGTGGACAAAGTATTAGGAGAGAGAGAGGAAGAGGAAGAAGAAGAGAGAGAGAGAGAGCAGATCCACAAGAAAAACCCCTCACTCTCTCTTCTTTCTTTTCTCAATCCTCACTTCATTTCACAGCTAAACAAAAAGACTCTTATCTTTATACTTTTTTCACCATGTTCTCCTTGAACGGAAGCAGTTTTACGGTAATGTTAACTCAGATTCTGATTTCACCTCAGATTTCTTCTCCAGTCATACAAACTCATCTTCTTTTATCCCCCACACCCCTCCAAAAAAAATTGTCCTGATTAGTGGATAATTCTTGATTTTAGATTGTTTGGACCACACCCATTTTCATGTATTTCAACTTACGAAAATTCTATGGATATATGTTTTTCTTGTCCAAAAAAAAAAAAAAAGAAGAAAAGGGGAAAAAAAAACTTGGCTTGATTTATGAACACTTCTTGATTCAGATTGATTTAGATCAGACCCATTTTTCTAGGTTAAATCCCATATTTAGAATTGAGCTAAAAATTTGTTCTTTGGCCAAATTTTGAGTTGCCATAAAAAAGAAGGAAAAAAAACAACAACCAAGATCAGGTTATATAATAAAGTTTATTATTTTGCAGAACAATTCCCTATCTGGGGTTTCAAGATGTTTGACTCAGTCAAGCAGAAGAGGAGTTTCAGGTCCTATGGTAGTAGCAGCAGCTGTGAATTCAAATGGTAAACCAGGAGACAGAAATGTGAGTGTTTTGGTGGAGAATTCTATGAAGGAAAGTGCTGCTGCGCCGGTAGAGAAGGAGATTAAATCTACTGTGACAGGTGGAGTTGGTGATGTTTATGGTGAGGATAGTGCCACTGAAGATCAGTCCATCACCCCTTGGACTCTCTCTGTTGCTAGGTGATAACATTACATCTTTTGATTATGTTTCGATAATTACTATGCTTTGGTTATCAACTCAGGATTGGATGTGTTTTTAATTAGAAGAATCAACCTAAATAGCTGTTCACCCACCCGCTTAACAGCTTGTTTGAATGGTTGTTACCTCTTATATTGTACCTAACTGTTACTTTGAAAAGCTAAAAATATCGGAGGATGTATACTGTATGTAAGATCCATCTATAATACAGTCAAACCTCGCTGTAACAGCCATCCTTTATAACAAAACTTCACTATAACATCCAAATTTTCTTTGGTACCATTTTTTCATGTAATGTTATAATACAAGTTATCCATAACAACACTTTACTATAGCAGCCAAAAAATGTCGGAATAGACGAGGCTGCTATAGAGAGGTTTGACTGTATATGTATAACCGTGTATAATTAGTGTTTAATCTATAGGAAAAGTAAATAGTGAATTCGGCCGGCTATTTGCTTAAATATCCTTTTTAATTACTTGAATCAATCAATCAACTATGTGTCAATCTGAAACTGAATGGATGTCCATATAAATTCTGTGTATATTCTGTTATATTTGGACCCATTTCATTCCAATACATATTAGGGGTTGTCTAGTTTTAGAGGCAGTTCTACTATGATCTTAAAAATTATGAGCTTTAATCCAACTAGGCTTAAAATCTTTGTACACACATGATCTTTGGATTTTTGTCATTCAATAATGGCACTTGCCATTTTCTTCTGTTCTTTTATTGTTAAATTAAAATCTATTGGTGAGGAAAAAATTAATATTTTTTTTTATGTAACCGTTTTTGGTATTATTAGTCTTAAGAGCTAATGGCACTTATTCATTGAATAACTCTGTTCTTTTGCTTGCAGTGGTTACTCATTGTTGCGTAATCCACACTACAACAAAGGGCTTGCTTTCAGTGAGAAAGAGAGAGATTCCCACTACTTGCGTGGTCTTCTTCCTCCGGTCGTTGTTAACCATGACCTTCAGGTTGTGTATACTGCATTTTGCAGTCCTATGGTTTCTGTGTCTCCTTTCTTTTAACAACATTGTTGTGCCACCCCTTGTGACAGGTCAAGAAAATGATGAACAATCTCCGTCAGTATGAGGTACCACTGCAAAGATACATAGCCATGATGGATATTCAGGTAGTCAAACAAATGATTTTGCGGCTCTAAATACTTTCTGCAATTATGCTGTTCTTGCATCGGCTCCTTTAAGTTATACTACTGAGTTGTGGAGAACACAGATGATTAGGGTACAATAATCTTTGAAGTGTGATGACATTGAGAAATGTAAACCATTTCTTTGTTCAGCTCAACTCCAGACATCCTTCTGCACGTGTATGGATGGCTTCGTAATACTCTTGTTTGTTATTGTATGCATTTGTGCAGGAGATGAATGAAAGGCTTTACTACAAGCTTCTTATGGACAATGTTGAGGAGCTGCTTCCTATAGTTTACACTCCAACTGTAGGTGAAGCATGCCAGAAATATGGCAGCATCTTCAGGCGTCCTCAAGGTCTTTTTATCAGCTTGAAAGAAAAGTAAGCGATAGAAATTCACTAGATAGCTTCTCAAATTAATGGCTTGAGACCTTTTATTTCTTGTTAAACTAATCTGTGCTAACCTTTTGCAGAGGCAAAATTAATGAGGTATTAAAAAATTGGCCTGAGAGGAAAATTCAAGTTATTGTTGTTACTGATGGAGAACGAATTCTGGGCCTTGGTGACCTTGGTTGCCAGGTATAATGTGTATTCACTTTTTTGAAATTCCTAAAGCCATTTTTAGGGACAAAAAAATCCTGTCTGTTTAACTAATCCAGTTCTTTTCAGAACCTATAAATCATTTTCCATGTATACTGCAAATGTATTTCTCTGACATTGAAAACATATTATAACAATATTTATGTCTTACCAGGGAATGGGGATTCCAGTAGGCAAGCTCTCTTTATACACTGCTCTGGGAGGCATTCGTCCATCAGCTGTAAGTTTCTGTAGGATAGATGTAACAGTAGTTGGAATTGAGATGATACCCTTATTTCATAAATACTATTGTACTTATATGGAGTTTGGATAATTCACTTTATCACTCTATCCGCCAACACCTTGTCATACACTCGTATTTTGGGGTTAGTTGTTTAAGGTTGTGAACTCCTCCCAATTGATGTTTTGACAAATGAGCCTGCAATTTGAGAATGGATGTTTTAACTTTATAGTCTGAGCGGCTTCTGATCGTTTTGCAATCGTCACCTCACATAGCATACTGTAATAGCACTCCGCTGTATATGCTATGTGCGCATGGTGCTTAAAAATCATGTATTTCCTATGTCCCAATTTGTGGGACACTCTTACTATTTGGAGAGTCAAATTTTTTTTTCTTTGACAACAAAGAAAAGTTTAGGGCACAAAGTATCTCGCGTTCATGCAGGATCTGGGGAAGGACCGTCCCCCAAGGGGGGCGTGATGTAAGCAGCCTATTCTAACACAATGTTAGTGGTTCATTCCACGGCTCAAACCCATGAACTGCAGGTCATACGGAGACAACTTTACTGTAGCTCCAAGGCTCCCCTCCAAAAGAGGAACACAAGCCTGAAAGATTTGAACTCTCGCGGGGAAACCCCATGTACTTAGCAGGCACACACCTTAACCACCCAGCCAAAGAGACACTTCGAAAGGGCAGCACAGTCACAAGGCATCGCGCATTCACGCAGGTTCTGGTGAATGGCCGCACCCGAGGGGGTGTGATGTAGGCACACAAAAAGTATCTAATATTTCTAACAACAAAAATTGTAATTTATAATACTGTTTATTATCTAGTTTCTGAAAATATGAATTTTATATTAAAAATATTAAGGACCCTCGTACTCCAATCCATTCATTGAGACGGTGGGAGTACAAGGTTTATCAGTCACATAATCTTATCTGGTCGTTCTTTGCTTTGTCTGCCTATCAGATTAGATCAATTGAAAGCTTGACTATCCTCTCGTTCTTTTCAGTGCTTGCCCATTACCATTGATGTGGGTACAAACAACGAGGATTTGTTGAACGATGAATTTTACATTGGACTCAGGCAAAGAAGAGCTAGAGGACAGGTTCAGAAATTTATATTTGATCATGCTCACTTTGCACTATTCTATAGAAGATGGAGTATTTGCTTAATGTACTTTGTTTAATCGTCCATATTCAGGAATATGCCGAACTTTTTGATGAATTTATGTATGCTGTCAAGCAGAATTATGGGGAGAAAGTGCTCATTCAGGTAGACGTTCTCTGGCATAGTTGCAGATATGTGCAATTAAATATTTTAATTGATAATCTAACTTTGTTTCCCACATCTCTAGTTTGAAGACTTTGCAAATCATAATGCATTTGACCTCCTTGCAAAATACGGAACTAGCCACCTTGTTTTCAATGATGACATACAGGTAAGTCAAGGACTCATCAATTTGTCATTTTTCTTCTTTGTGGGGGGGGGGGGGGCAGGAGTAGGAACTAGGAAGTGATGGTTTTTCTGTTTGTTACACGCATTCAATAGCAAACAAATTATCTTGTTTTTGTTCCAGGGAACGGCATCTGTGGTCCTCGCAGGGCTCATGGCATCATTGCAATTGGTTGGAGGAACCTTGGCTGAACATACATTCTTATTCCTTGGAGCAGGGGAGGTACAGCTATTACTTATACTGCAGAATTATCTTCTTCTTCACTTTGAACTGCAACTTCTTTTTTCGCATTTCATGGGAAAGAGTTTGCTTATTGGAGAACTGAATATTTGACTTACACAAAGCTAGCGTTTGGACATAGATTTGGTGGAAACTTGAAAAAAGAGTTTTTGAAGTTGTGTTGAAAAATAATTTTTGTAAGTTAAAGTTGTGTTTGGACATGCATTTTATTTGAATGAAACTTGAAATATTGTGAGTCGAAGAAAAAATTCACCCAAAAACTGCCCTAAACCAGTTTTTGGGAACTTGAAATTTTTGAATTTTTTTTTCTCAAAACATGATCATATTTCATAAACAAACAATGTTTTCAGATTTTTTTTTTGAAAAAATGAAGCCAAAATCTATGGTCAAACGGGAGCTAAAGCATTGTTTACTCCAAGACCAAAATGGGATTCTGTTCAAAGTTGCTCCGTGTGTTCCTGCTCTTAAGATTTTAGCAATTATTGAACAGCTGCTTGTATTTCTTCTGATTTGATCACCCTTTCTGCCTCTAAATGTTCATTTTTGTGTCCCATTCACCTTGTCGTCAATGCAGGCTGGAACAGGTATAGCAGAACTCATAGCTCTTGAAATGTCAAAGCAGGTAGAGTTAAAAGGAAACAATTCAGTTCTTTTTTATTTATTAGCTCTTCTGCTTCGAGTTTCAACTACGTTTAAAGTGAAGATGTTCGGCTAGCTTTACACTACTCTTTCTTGTGCAGACTGGAATCCCTCTGGAAGAGACTCGTAAGAAAATTTGGATGTTGGATTCTAAGGTACTAAAAACTCCTTTATCGGACTTTTTATTATTTTTATCATTTCCCACAGCTTGTATGATATTAAAGCATCTATATATCGTTCTCCCTCTAGGGGCTGATTGTTAATTCTCGCATGGAGTCGCTTCAACATTTTAAGAGGCCCTGGGCACATGAACACGAACCAGTAAAAGAACTGGTGAATGCTGTCAAGGTGGTATCTCTATTCCCTCATCCTCCTTGTTCTCTCTCTCTCTCCCCCTCTCTCTCTCTCACACACACTCACTCACTCACTCGCACAATTCTCTTTTTGTGCCAGTCAATTAAGCCAACAGTTTTGATTGGGTCTTCTGGAGCTGGGAGAACATTTACTAAAGAAGTTGTACAAGCTTTGGCAACATTCAATGAGGTAAGAAAATTGATCCCTACTTGGATAAGATCATAAGAAAAGCTACATTCTGCAGTTAGTGTCACTAACATGTAAAAGGATAAACTAACGTTTTCAATGGTCTGTATGGCAGAAACCAATTATTTTTGCCCTCTCCAATCCAACGTCACAGTCTGAATGTACTGCTGAAGAAGCTTATTCCTGGAGTGAGGTAAGATAGTGGACACTCTACTTTTTCATGTTTAAACTTGGTCTTACAATGTCATTATTTCTCTCCCAGGTCCCATATGTTTTTGTTATTATTTTTTAAGTCTGTAATATTCTTTTCATGTCTCCTTCAGGGGCGGGCCATTTTTGCTAGCGGGAGTCCATTTGCCCCAGTTGAGTACAATGGGAAGGTCTACGCGTCCGGTCAGGTCAGAGATTTCAGAACCTTGACTACCTACCATTATTACCTTTTCCCCTTCTCGTTGAATCTCTTTATATTATCAGTACTTATGCAAGATACGTACTAAACTTCTCTCTTTACCTTGCCTAGGCAAATAATGCATATATCTTCCCTGGGTTTGGTTTAGGACTGATAATTTCCGGTGCAATTCGTGTCCACGATGACATGCTCCTGGCAGCCTGTAAGTTGTGGAAGTTTTTGTAGTTCAAGACTACTCCCTCCCTCCTTTCTAAAATATATGTAAATGAGGGAAAAGAGGACAACAGGAAAAAGGGAAACAAAAGCTGATGAACTTACGTGCAATGATCGTTCTTAATTTTTTTACCTTAATTTTTCTGGATGAAAGTTCTAAGCTGTATGTTTTTGATACAATTTACCTTAATCAACATCTTTCCAGCCTCTCCCCTAAGTTGTAGCAAAAAATTGGCAGCCAATACTTATTAAAAGAAAGGTGACAGCTAATAAATTCTTCTTAAATTGTCCATGGAAGTGCAAAGATAGGTTCACGTTTGCTGTTTGATAATGTCAAGTTGATCACTGTCTAGGTTTTGCATTCCGAACCCCGAATTTTACATGTTTCCATGAGATAGCTGTTTATGAAGGAATATTTTGCAATCAAACTCGCAAGGTCGTAGTTTTCTAGTAGTGCAGAACTTTCTCCGTATGCAGTCAAACATGGACAACAGAATCAACAGGATACCTCTTCCAAGCTTCATTTGTTCTTAAGTTTGAACTGACAAACCACAACAAACTTTCACTTTTTTTTTGTTGTTGTCATCTTCACTTAAAACATTTAAAGGCACCAATTGTAGATTTTTCTTGCTTCATAAGGTTTTACATTAATCTCCAATTTTTTTCCTTGAAACAGCGGAAGCTTTAGCGGAGCAGGTTAGTCAAGAGAACTTTGAGAAGGGGCTCATATACCCGCCATTTACCAACATAAGAAAGATTTCAGCCAACATTGCTGCCAAAGTAGCAGCTAAGGCATATGAACTAGGTATATTTCTCCTGTTGAATCTTGTCGTTAGAAGATTTGCATGCTCACATCTAGCAGACCTGTTGAACTTTGTCCTTTTTGTTGCTTAATAGGTTTGGCCACTCGTCTACCAGAACCTGCGAACCTAGTAGCATATGCAGAGAGCTGTATGTACAGCCCCGCTTACCGCAGCTATCGTTGAGTCATAGAAGATATTTGTTGGTTCAAAAAGTTAGTCAGTCACTGTTCTTTTAAGATTAGTTAGTTATTAACGTCTTTTCTTTCTTTTTCTTTTATTCTCAAACTATCTCTGTTCATCCTGGCAATGATATACAAGTGACTGAAAACGTACAGTAGCTTGCAGATGTTGTGTATTCATGAAATATTTCATTATGTTAGCGTGAAAATGTAGGGAGCTCTGCAGCCTAAAAGCTTAATAAGCCTCGTTAATTTTTCTTAGTTTGTTAGCGAAAATGTTTCCGGCTGATTATATAAAATATCAAATGCCATGTATCATTTGTTGCCAGTTGAACAAGTTTTGTTTAATGTGAGTTTGCATGGTAGGCTTGTGATGTTTTGCTAGATGCAACTACTGTCTATGGTCCAAAATTTTTTTCCATACCAAGAAATAAGGAGAGGAAAGATGAAACTTATAAGCATCTGGTCTCTGAATACTTCGCTGTGTGCAACAGCCTCCACCTTCACTAGGTAGGGATAAAGTGTGCGTACACTGTTACCCTCCAAAGTCCCCACTTTTGTGGGAATATATTGGTTTTTTTTTTTGTTGTACTTTTTCTTAGACCTCACTATAATCCGCTCCTTACCAAAAGAACCTTTGACCTTAACTATTGAAGGTGTTCCAATAATCTCACCACATCCCTCAAAGTGGTATAGTGTCCTACTGTCCGCATGAAGTAAAAGAAAAAGCCTATGAGGTATAGACAAGACATGTTGAGACACTCCTCCCTCTGAATTAGATTCAGACCTTTCTATGATCTAAAGATATATTCTCAGTTTCTAATTGTTGCGATGCGTAAATATAATACTAAAAGCAATCATAATGAAAATATTGGAGCAAACTTCAAATGCAAGCATAGTACTACTGCAAGCTTAAAGATGCATGGATAGTGCAACCTTATTTGGTCTCACTCTGTATTTTCCATTTAGTTCTCTATTGAACAAAGCTAAAGCAGTAATTTAAAGTATCAAGTGTTTATGACTATTATATTTAACATGAAGTGGTTAACAATTTAGACAGGATTTTACCATACTATACATGCAAAACATTAGACAATCAACTCTATAACCATAGCTAGCCAAATTGGAGATTCACCACGCCAAAGATATACTTATCCGTCGCCCCTCACACTTAACAGGATCAGTGGCCTCTTCTTATTTCTCCTCTTGAGAAAATAAAATCCACTATAAAGAAGCCAACAATTTACATCAAACTCCAGAGTCTTAGGTTTGTTAGACACCCCACTTCTATACAAGGGTAAAGAATGAACTCCAGCTTAATTCACCTACCGACTGCTCCCAGAGATTACCTAACCTATGTTACATAGAAGAGCAGGAGGAAAACACATAGTTACACCCTTAAAAGAAACAAAAGTAGAAGTTTAAACTGCTTGAATTGGAGCAGTTTCACCCTTGGTAATCTCTGCGGTTTTGACTGGTGTGCTCGCATGAAATGCTGATTGCCTTGATGGTTCTGCTGTTAGCTTAAGGGAAAGTGGCGAAGGCTCAATATGGCCGGAACCAGCGTCCGCTAAGGTGAGCTGGGACATGCCCACTAGTTCATCTACATTCACCGGTTCTTTGGGGACGGTTGGAATTGGCTTGAGGATCTGATGATGGGATGGTTCTGCTCCTCTATCTTCAGGCACAGGAACTGCATTTGATGGCCAGAAGGAATATGGAACTGGAATGTAAGCTGGGAAGAATGCTGGATATACTGAAGGAATCTCGTTGGTTGTGGTATTTGGTTTCGTTTCTTCAACAGGTTCACTTGGAGTGGTTTCCATGGATTCAAAATCTGACTTGAGAGAAAGATATAGGGAAGGGAGTGTATCTGCAAAATCAGTTTCTATTGCTTTTGTTGCAGGAGGTATTAAGTGTTCCTTATCACTTTCTATTGCTCTAGGTGGGAGCATAAATTGCTCTTCTGAAAGTGGATGGGAAGCATCGGTCCCCTGTTTAACATAACAAAATAGAGAACACAAAAGAAGATCAAACAGAAGTTAGAAGAACGGACTTTTCAGCAAAAGCCTGAGATAACAAAGCATGACATCTTAATCAGGAAGCTCAAGTTTCACGCTCTCTGAGACGGGAATAATGCTTTTTTCAAACGTTGTAAAATGTGATGGATAACCAAGTAACTAAGAGCAGACATGCTGCAACCACATGTCAGCTCACTTGTTGTGCCTGTGCATTTGGGTGGGGGGGGGGGTGGAGAGCTTTTAGGCCTTAATAATCGTGCACATCATGCGTATATGGTCACAATATGATCATTATACAATGCTCAAGTTAGAGAAGTAAGACAAACCGTATCTGCAACAATGTCAAAAAGACTGGATCGTCTCTTTCTCCGAGTAGCATTACTCTGCCGAATAAAATACTTCTGTGCATGGCTAGCTACCTGGGTGGGAGTCCTTGATGTCACGAAGTTTCGAGATATACCCCGCCAGTCTCCTTTGCCTAATTTCTGTAAACCAAGCAGGAAAAGCCGGTGCTCTTCCTCTGTCCATGGAACACCTACAAACACATCGAAGAAGCAAGTTCACAACAAGCTTTCCTCTGTGCAGCTAAGTGATAAATTTGCCACACAGTTGGAGTTAATAATAAAACTCCCCAACTAACAAAAACGAGATCCAAAAAGGAAGAGAAAAGCCCAATTTATAAGATAAAGGTAAAAAAGGAACTTTCTACTCCTGAAAGCTATTGTTTAAGAAGACATGCCATTAGTTCTCAACCATCTCTACACAACTCTTAAGAAATTGAAGATTGCATTTTAGACACAGATTTAACTTTCTTTTCACTGCACCAAATCAAGAAGGTAGATGGCATCATTAGTTAAAAGGCCACATGCTATATCCAATCATTGGGGAGTGAGTTGAAGATGAATATTTGACAGATCGATGAGAAAATAATTGCAAGAGCACATCAGTTCTTTTAGCAGCCTCAGTCAAAGAGATAATGTAGGTATCATGGTACTGTTTAGACAGCATACAAAAAGCAATTGGTTCAATGGCTTGCTATAAAATTTATTTCTAAAGAACAACAACATAGCTGCTATAAGCACCACCAGTGGGAGAACATTCTGGGGTCTACCATGCGTTCAAGTTGATAATCTAGTTTTACTTTTTCCCTATAAAGGGGGATTGGAACTATAAGAGAAACTAAAACCTCCATTTTTAAGCTGCACCATCAGATCACAAACAAATACCAACTTGGCAATCCATTGTTTTCACATGCATAACAATAAGAGGACTAATGTCTTGATTAAGGTCAGATAATACGGACCAGCTCTTCAGTTCTCTTTTTCAGTAGTTAAACATCAGAACAGGGAAAGCTAGAAAAATATATAACACATAAATCTCATCGAGTGCATTTGTATTAAGTGCAAAAGATAGGTGCCTTTTCAATCAAATACAATAACCACACAAGAAGAAAGGTATCAATAAATACTTTCAACATCCACTTTTTTCTTGTTAACTGTTGTCTAATACCGAAATTGATGAATTTCCTGCAGTATCAAGCACTATAGACAAATTCACAGTTTTTGCTTAATTCCATCCCTACCGCTCCAAACATCTTCCATCTGAAGACGATACATTCATTAATATCTACAGCAGGAGGTAGTAAATCCTCATTTCCATACATTTTCAATCATCAAGAAGGAAAAAGATAGCCAAACATGACATCTCGATTTAATTAAGCTCCCCTAGAAGAGTCATTGACTGAGAGGGTGCGTCCATCCTCATGGCTAACTAGCAGATAATCGACGTTTGGAGTGTGATAAAGGTATGTAATCATACAATATATTGCGAATCATGAAATAGAGGATAACTAAAAGGTGGAGTAAAGATTTGCATTGAAGGCATGCCTTAAAAGAAGGAGAAAGCAAAAGAAAGGTTCTAAAGGAATTGCAATCAGACTTCCAAGAAGGCAGCTGGTCTTTACTCTTTGGGGCAATGTTATTAGAACTTTTGAGTTTGATTTAATTGGTCTACATGTTGAGATGATGACTATGACCTCAGAAATTCTAAGTCATAAGTTGACAAAAAGAAACTTCATGAAGGAACCAGTGAATATCTAAGTATAGGCACACAAGTCACCTACAACATGACAGAAACAGAGAACAAATTTTCAATGAAGAGGTAAAGGTTGCTCAGTTCTCAAAATACATAATTACATAGACGTGCAAATGCGAGAAGAGAAAAATTAAAGAGAATACGCCAGACGTTACCAAATAGTTCCCCAAGAAACATTTTTCTTTTTTCAAAAAAGGAGAAAGAAAAAGAAAGAGATCTTCCAGTAAATCACTTATTCTGAACTTTGATAGTAATTGGATTACCAAGTGTGCGTATCCAGCCAACTACTTAACTTTGACACTGACCACAAAAGAAACGGAATGCAACTTATACATATACTAAAAGTACTCCTGTATTAACTAATCGAAAACTCAACCACTTTTGTCAAAGGCTCATTTAAAGCATGCTTAAACCCTGAAGCTCAGAAAAGTTTGGGGAGGGCGCTTCGTCTCGCTTAAGCTACCTTCAGTGTAGGCAAGGCACTAAAGCATGCGCACCTATTGCCCATGAGTTCTATCTTGAATTAAGTGGTACTAAACAACAAATATAATCGCAAATAAGTGTATTACGTTTTAAGGAAAACAATATGAATGAATAGTTTAATTTTTTCTTCACCCTCTCTCTCTCTATATATATATTTTTTCCATCACTGCACCTGTTTTCTTTACTGAAGGCCACACTTAAATTGCGCTTTGCGCTTAAGCCCCGATACACCAGGGAGCTTCTTAGAGCTTTTCGGCTCTGACATCACTGAATTCAACCAGCAATAACATGCAACAAACCCACGTTGACCTAAAAAGATTTCATCTCCTTAAGCTTAGAAACCCCAAAACCATTAAGAGGATCCCTCATAGGCTAACGGAATGGGTTGCTATTTCCTTATATAGCCACGGGTAATCCTTACCTTATGAACTAAATTTTGGGATTGGGTTAGGCTTAAGGTCCATTTTTCTTTAGATAGTATCAGAACCATCACACCCACTCTTATTCTTGGTTTACCCAACATTGGGACCTCATATTATGTTGCCCACACTCCAAATTTCAATCTTAGGGGTGTACCGGAGTGTTAGCGTGTCCCACATCCATTGAGGAAATGAGATGTTGTTCTCTTAAATAGTCTAAGGACAATTCTCACTTCATGAGTTAACTTTTAAGAATGAGTAGGCTCAAGATCTATTTTCTTTACAAAAATTGAATCAATTTTTTTTTTTTATCTTTGTTGTAAAACAAACAACAAAAATACGAAGCTGACCAAACACATAACATAACAAGTTCGATTGTCTGAATCTTAAATGCTGTACAGTACTCAAAGAATTCATTATAGTCACATATCATGCACTATGTAGACCTAATCATCCTTCCTATCCAATTCAACTACGATGATGAGTCAAATAACTTCAAATACAAAGTGGGGATGCATATAATTGCACACGAGCAAAATCAACAAACATAAAACTCAAACCATTCTAATTTTCTACCCAAAAAAAGGAGGATAGAATAAGGAAAGAGGGGAAAATATGAAAAGTGACTTATTCACTATCATGCTAGTAGGTAAACCAAATCATCTTGCCTATTCAACTCAATTACCAGATGATAAGTCAAATAGGGTCAAAATGCAAAGAGGGCAAAACGTAAATTGTAAATCAACTAATCAATTAAGCCTCAATCAGAAACTAGTTAGAACAGTATCCATACTTCTCTATTCAGGCCTGTGCCTAGATTGGTTAGTCCCAAAAAACAAAAATCAATTAATTTAAAGATTTCTCATAGTTAGACTAATTTTACTCTTGCTGCAACATTCTTCCTCTTTTATCATGTCGAAACCAGCTATATATAAGCCTCAAATATCAATTTCTTGGACCCTTTTTCATTTCAATACTCAATAATTTAAAGAATGACCAAAATCAACAACCCAAAAATTGAAAAAAACGAAAAATAGATCAAACCTTTTTTCCTTTCAAGTCGTCGATTAGCAGAAATAGAGGCATGCGTATTGGGGTCATCAGAGAGGTAACCATCAGGCAAATGAGGAACATCAGAAGAAGGGGAACCTGGCGGATTAGGCGAAGAAGAAGAATGATAAGAGTGAAGAGAAGATAAATTTCCCATGCTCGCACTTTTCTTCATGATCGAACCATCTGTAAGCCTCACACCAAATAGCCGTACCCCTCCACTTCCTCCTCCGCCGCCGCCGGAGGAACTACCGACACCGCCGGTGGGGGTGCCACCCCTGGTGGTGGGACAAGTCCGGGAATTGTGGCCATTGTTGTTGCAATGGGAACACCGCCGAGTCATGTTGAATTGACTCGGCGATTGGAGTTTTGGATAAGATTTTTTTTTTTTGATAATTATGATTAGGAGTTTAGTTTGAAGGGCGAAGGTTTATAAATGGTAGTGGTGGTGGATAAGAATATGCGAATAATAAGGTGGAGGGAGATAAAAGAGGTAAAGAATGACTCAGGTTTGTGGATGGGAGTGTAGAAGAAAAAAGAGGCTTTCTTTTGACTTTTTGGTTTTTGTTTTTAGCAAATTATGATTCATTAGTGCTAATGTGCTATGCATTGAATTTTGGTTTTTTTTGTTTCTCCTTCGCTGTTCGGAGATACCGTCGCAGAGGCGGGATAAGATATGCAGATAGCATTGGAGCCCGACTCTCTCGCAGGTAGTATTGGAACTGACTATATCCGGATTCACACTGCGTAAGATCCCATTTAAAAGAAAGGGAAGAGCTCAAACTCAAGACTTCCAAGAAGAGCAGATTCATTCACTGCACCATATCTTTTTACAGTAATTTTGAATTCACTTCAAAGACTGTGGTGCTACGATTGACTTTTTATTTTTGCTTAGAATTTAGAGGTATTGAGTTGCAGCACCATTTAAACTTGGGAATGAAAAACTTTTTAATAGAATACACCCTTACATATTGTGAACTAGTAGGCAAATACCCATTAAACCAAAAGAAAATAGAAATTTTGGATCTAATTACGAATTTTCATATATTTATTATTATAGTCCGTCGAGAAGTTTCTAGATGTATTTATTGTGAAATTTAAATTTTGTCGAACTAATGAATAGATATCAAATGGTGATACAAAAAATATGGATCTAATGACTGAGTTTTACGTTCATTATTATAGCCCTACAACTTTTTATAAGAACTTATATAGCGATGATTCTAATAATTTTGTGCAAAAATGACACTCACAACTCGAGAAATAATTCAAAAATTTTAACTCAAAAAGTTTTTCACTAGAGAATTAGGAGTTAGTTCCTTCAATCACAAAATAACACTTCTGGCCCTACTGGATAACGTCCTTTTTTTTTTACCATAACAACAACAACATACCTAATGTACGCAGACTTTACCCCTATTCCATGAAGGTAGAGAGACTGTTTCCGGAAGATGCTCGACTCAATAAAATAAAAAAAACAGTAATTATGGCAAAATAATTGCGGTAAGCGAAATAGTAACAACAACCAAAAAAGAAGAAGATGAGAATCTTATAAAAATATCCCAAATAAGTCCCAACTTACCAACCTCTAGCCATTAATCATAGACTTACCAAAACTAACTAAACATACAAAAATTGAAAATCCAAATAAATAAGGTTCCTTCTCTCTAAAAATCACACACAAAGATCTCCTTCTATATTTTAAGCGTGATTAACAACATTAGATGCAAGACAGAAAGGAAATTTCATGGATGAGATAGCAAATAAGGTGATGAAATACAAGAAAATATATACAAGATTCCAAAACTCTAAGCAAAAATGGATCTTATTCAATGGTCATGGTCGAAATTCATTGGAAACATATAGATTAGTCAATATATAAAATTTTAGGAAGATTTGAGGTGATTTGGTATCAAAATTCATAGTTAAAATCGAGTTCAAATTTTTTTTTCGCGACACATGTATCACACATGTATCCCCCCACATGTATACATGGATATACATGTGATACACATTTGATACAAATATGATACATATGTGATACACATTTGATACAAATATGATACATATGTGATACACATTTGATACAAATATGATACATATGTGATACACAAATGATATATAGTATGATACAGATCACGTCCAAATGCACACCTCAAAAGGGGTATGATACGGTCGTATGCAATAATAAAGCCAAACAAAGAGTCGGGGTCGAATCCACAGGGAGCTAAGATGGGAGCTAGGAGTATATATTCGGAATAAGCAAGTGAAGTATCTAGATTGCACTTCCACAATAGGGTTTTTACTTCAATATCTAGTATTAATCTAAGGAATGCAAATAAAGATATAAGACTAGAGATAATTGTTTTTGAGGGGTTTCCAAATATATTAAAGGCTTAGGGTTGTGACCATGACCTAAGTGTTTGCCTAATGGGATAAAGAATTTTATGCTCGTTTTGTTGATTGGGGTATATTATAGCTCACAACACTACGTTATCTACTTAATACCTCTCTATCAGAGAGTGGTTTTGCCCAATTTATCTTTCTCAAGACCAAATGGGTATCAACCAAAGCAGTTGATAAGAGCTCAAGTCGGATTGTTATTATCTCTAGGTTGAACCCTTTAATTGGGTTAATCAATCTCTCAATTGACCCAATTCCTTGTTAGCTAAGTTAACCTAGACTAGGTCCCTCTTTCTCAAATAGAGACTAAGTCAAATAAGCATGAATCAATGTTTGCAACCATCATTTCTACAAATGAAGCATGAACTAAGCTAAATAATAAACACCCAATCATAAACAAGCATAAAATTAATCACCCATAAGGTTTACACCCTAGGGTTGGGTTACAACCCTAGTAAAAATCTAGCTACTCATAGTGGGTGTAGAAGAAAACAAAGGAGAAAAAGGTAATAAAACTCATATTGGAAGATAAAATAAAAAAATCTAATGTTAAAACACCAAAATAAGCTAAGATTTCCTAAAAAGGCCAAGAAAAATGGCTACAGTGCTTTTGATATTCATAACTTGATCTAATTTCGTGAAACACATCTATTTATAAAAAGCTAAAAATCTCGGACAAAAATACCTCTCGGGAGGTTTTGTGGCCGTACAATTCCATGTGCGGTCCGCAGATTTTTTCATTTGTCAGGAACTGGAAGTCTGCGGTCCCACATTTCTGAACTGCGGCGGTGATGCAACTCTTCTACGGTCCGTAGAATTAGGACTGCGGCCGCATAATTCATGTGCGGTCCGCAATTCACAGAGGCTCCTAAACTTGATCTTTTTGCACACTCTCTGATCTTCAACTTCTAGCTCATCTTCGCGACCGCACATTTCATGTGCGGTCCATAATTTCTTCTGCGGACCGCACAGTTGTGCTCATGCGCTCTTTATTGCCTTGTGCCGCAGATTACTCCTTTTTGAGTCAGATTTCATCTCGGGAGATCAACTTCCATCACTCCTACAATTTTGCATCATTTTATTAGTTTCGGGAATATAATTTAAGTAGTAAAAAAATCCCCAATTATCAACTCCCCCAAACTTGAGTCTTTGCTTGTCCTCAAGCAGATAAAATATTTCCCACCTTCAAAAGTTAAGGGATATTACAGCTAGCCACGGGTGAGCTATTCATACCTCAGTTGGGACCAACAATTACCCACACCTCTCATGCATTATTGACAAGGCGACAAGTTAAACATTTATGCACGTATAGCTCTAATGTGACATTCGAGCTTTAAGAGTTGATTTTACTCATCAAGGACTCTCGCTCTATCTTGTAGGTCATGGTGGACTCCAAACTCTTCCTCATATGCTTTCCATTTGCCAAGCTCACTTAAGAAATTAACACTCAATAAGGTTTATGAAAGGTTCACTCATCTCTATCAAGAGAATGCCACAACTACGACTTCAAGTATCATAGGCTTGCCCTTCATGTAGATCCCACAAATGTAAGATCGCTCGGCTCAAAATCAAGTAGGACTTCTTTCGGGATATAATGAAGGCTTTTGAATTAGGGATTTGTACAATATGGGTAAGTGGTTACACTTTCCTTAAGCACTCCATCTTTCATTTCTCCGCTCACGCTTTGCCAATTCCTTGAGGCACTTTCTTTTCCTTGGGAGACTAGAGAGACTTAACATCACTCTTTCTTGATCATTACATTCATTTTTCTCCACATTTGGGATCATTGTCTTTCCTTGAATCCCTTCAACTCTTCCACTTATTCACTTTTTTGCATTTTTCTTTTTGTTCTTTTTTTTGCCTTTCCTTCTCATCATTTCTTTTCTGTTTTGTGCCTTGATACCTTTTTCTTCCTCTTCTCTCCCCCATACTTATGCTTTTAGTCATTTGTTTCACGTGAGTGTTAAGGAAAGCTCGGGTGCCAAGAGAGGGTCACGATAGAACGAGTAAAGGCTTATAACATGGTTTTCAAATGAGAAAGGCTAAAGGCTCGAAGGGGTTGACTAGGGATGACATCATTGGTAGGAGATAGAAAACTCAAATGGGCCAAGGAAAGCCTACAATCACTTCTCAAGCCAAGCAAAACTTAGGATTTCGCCTTAAAATACATTCGGGGCAAGTTCTAGACCTTTCTCACGGATACTTGGACTAGCAACAAAGCATCTCACCCCTCACGCAACTAGATTGTTAAAAATGATAGAGTCAAGGGATCACAACGACCACATTCAAGATTGAAGATCACTATGGTCCAATTAGACCACTCGATGGTACCAAAGTCGACACAAGAGTCACAAAGTCGCTAACTAGAGCTATTTCCTATTAAAAACCTTGTCTCTAAACATAAGCACGTAGTTGAATGTGTTAGTGCCAAATGAAGCAAGTTTTTCACTTTTCGAGTTTGACTTAATTAGGTCTTTTTATTCATTAATACTATTATTATCTAAACACAAAATGGACTCATTCCCTTAGGAAGGTTGACACGCCATCCACCGTTGGGACGAGTTACCCGGTTTACGCAATAACCACATTTGGAAAGAATCATGGCATTTAGAAAATCAAAGGTTTGTTGTCTATTGAAACATAAAAGAAAGCTACTAAATTAAAAAAAAAACTACTAAATCGAACACTAACTAATAAGGAAACCAACATAAAGAAGCTACAAAGTAAAAACTATTGAAAACAGAATGAATATACATAATGAGAGAGAAGAGAGAGAATATATACATAATGAGAGAAGAGAGAGAATATATACATAATGAGCAAAAAAAAAAAAAATAGTATCAAGTTAATTACAGGCATGTCTCAGAATCATCAAATAAGATCAAATAAACTCCACCCCCTCCCCTAAATAAAAATAAGCATTGTCACCAATGCTTAAAAAAATAAGAATAAAGGAAGGGAAAGAGTGAAGAAGACTCCCTATGGCTCCTTGGACATCTATGTGTACCCAACAATGTCACCGCCCTCAGCCTCATCCAACTAAATCTCATCGTCCTCAACTCTGGGAGTGGCCGGGTTGGTGAACATCTGGCGCACTGCCTCAGATGTGTCGGCAGCCAGGTCTGGCTCCTCAGACTGGCTAGCTGGTGCCAGTGGTGCTGATGGGGCTATAGGACCTGGATCAATCATCATGTCAAAAGGAAGATCTCCGGCTGCTGCAATCTTGGTCTCCTATCTCCGAAGCTTGTCAACTGACTTCTTGGTGGCTTCGGACTTTCTTATTTTCTTTACTTCTTTTACCAGCTCTTTTATCACTGATCCATTCTGTACCAAGTTAGCCATAATAGTAGTCTGGTTCTCTAGGAGCTTCTTCAATGTCTCCTCAACTGTCGGGGGAACCTTAGGTGCCTGAATAGAGGACTGTGCTGCAATAGTACTGGATAAGTCAGACAACTTTGCAGTGGCTATCTGCATCCAGTTGTTGAGGCTCACGAGTGTTTGGGAGACTCGCAACGCAGAAAGTGGGACAATAGGCATGGGTAACAACTTCAAAGCTAAAGTGGAACCTGTGGTAGAAACTATAGTTGGAACTGAAGATGACGGGGGAGGCATAGCTGTTTCACTAGAGGAAGGCCCGGCCGAAGTGGATGGAACATCAGCTGCCTCCACAACTACCATAGTTGGCTTATCAGACTAGCATGTGGTGGTAGACAATTGGCCTTTTCTCTTTGGGTTGTTCGCATCCATAAGTGAGTACTATGAGAAAGGCTTCTTCGGTCGCACCTTTGTGTCATAATACCTCGGCTCTACCTGTGCATCTGTAAGATACTCTGTAATGGTGTTGGGATATGGGTAGGAAGAGTCATCCTGCCTAGCAATTATTGAGCTGTTGGTCGACATCACGGCACCCACATTGATAGGGCCCCCGGCCATGATAGAAGCAACTAGAACTGCCCGAGGAATCGGAAGATATGTCTCATTCTGGCATGGGTCTAGTCTGCTGCAGACAAAGGTTTGTCACCCCTTTACCTCGAAACTCAGAGTGCTCCTCTGGATAGGCACCCCTGTTGTGATCCATGGTTGTGGTGGACCTAGTGCAGCTAGAATTTCCGCTAACCAAGGACGAGTTGCATCCCCAAGTGCGCACTTCTCTAAGTACTCTGTGGGCTCGACATTATCAAGTCCCAAATATGTGTTCAATGTATGCCGATCAAATCGCACCTTGAGGTTTCTCACTTTCGTCACCTTTGTCCCTTTTTAATATGCACCATATTAGCGTAGAATTACCGAACAAGGTACTCCTTAGCATCCACCACGCTCTGGGTAAACCACATCCACCCTTTGCGTTATTAAAATTGTCTCAATACTGCAGGGTTATACCTCTCAAGATCTTTCAACTGAAATTGTCACTCAAGAGTGAGCGACCTCACTGGCCACCAAGTACGGAAGCTGGTGAAGGTAGCCAAACTAACAAACCAGTCCTCCCAGACCTCTTTCTTCTTCGACCTTTCAGGGCAGGCAGTTGTAGCATCTCCCTCACTGCCATCATCAGGGACGTCCTCAACTGTTGTATCTAGTTCCTTAGGGATAGGTGCAGTAGATGGCTCAGAAGCCTGACTAGCACTTTTCGAACCCTCGAAAGTGCAATGAGATATGGACGACTCATCCCTAAGTTGATATCTCCCTAACGGCTTTGACTGGATAGCCGGCTACTCTTGAACTGAGTTGCCCTCCGATGCTTCCCTAGACGGGACATAAGAGCTCGACTCAGAGGGCTCTGCACCTCTCTCTCTGTTGGTTGTAGCCTTTTATGAAATTATCTTTTGTAGGCCAAGGGGTAAAACATTCTTGCCTTGACCTCTGGAAGGTTCACCCCTCCCCTTTGAAATATCACCTCTGCCTCTAGATCAAACCATTTTCTGTACCAAGCAAAGGCAGTTGTTAGTTGCAATTCAAGTTCAGACGTACAAGGACACACCAGTAAACATAATGAAGAACACAATTGAGACATGCTTGCAGGATAAGGATCTGCGGTCCGCACATTTTCCTTGCGGCCGCAGATTAGGCCTTGCAGACCATACAATTTTATATTGCGGCCGCAGATGTGTATTGCGGTCCACAAATGTTTCCTTGCGGTCGAAACTCAGAGATCTAAAATGTGCCAACTCTCTCATAATAGAGAATTAGCTGTTTTGTGGCCGTAACTCATTTTTTGCGATTCGCACAATTTATCTTGCAGTCGCACATGTGAGTCACAAATTGTGAACTCTCTAATAACAGGATAGGGGCAGTTCTGCGGCCGCAAACCCATTCATTACAAAAGTTGCCCTAGACTCAACTTCTGTGGACCAGACAATTTTCTTGCGGATCACGAACATTTTAGTAATTGTATTTAGGGCTTGCAATTTTTGCACAAATTTTGACATGGTAACAGTGTAAAAGCATGAAAATCTATTGACCTATTCCCCATAAAGCATGTGCTAGTTGACCTACTACAAATTTAACCCCACATGGTTGTACAATTGAGTTCTACTGACAAATGACCTAAAACTAACTAAAAGGCTATAAATTAAACTAAAGATTGAAAAATTCTAACAAATAATTTAAGCATAACATATATGAGGAAGTGCAAGAAATGAGTCATCACAATTGTTAAGTGTATGGGCAGATGATTTACCAAGAGATTTCAAATTGGTGCAAGTTTTGTACTCAGAGAGGGAAAAGTGTAACAGGAACCCCTAGCCCTCTATTTATACTCAACGATTTGCTAAGGGAAGAAGGGACGAGTGCGACCGTAGAATTTCAATTGCAGACTGCACTCTGTTACCTTTTGAGCTTAAAGCCTCATGTCACGACCCGAATTTCCCACCCTGGGTGTTGTGATGGCGCCTACTAATAGGAGCTAGGCAAGCCAATCCTTAACTGCTTACTTCATTAACAATTACTTCTTTCAACAATTATCAGTGATAACATGAAGCAACGGAATTAAATAATTATGCGGAAGATTTAAATTAAAAAAGACGAAACAATAATGCGAGAATCCACATATGCCTCTACCCAAGAACTGGTGTTACATTACTCACGAACTTCTAAGAGTACTAAATACAACCATTTGAAAGAAAATATAAACTGTTTGTCTCGAATACATGAGATAACAGACTGAAATAAAAGATAGAGGAGACGCTGGACTTGTGGACGCCTGCAAGGCTACCTCGGTGTCTCACTGGACTAAAGGCTGGCTCCCGCGCTACTGCTGCTGTCCAAGACCTGGATCTGTGCAAAAGAGCACAGAGTGTAGCGTCACCACAACCGACCCCATGTGCTGGTAAGTGTCTAGCCTAACCCCGGCGAGGTAGTGACGAGGCTAGGACTAGACTCCAGATAAACCTGTGCAGTTATACAATATATGGCGGGAAAGTAAACAAGTAATAAGCAGTTAAAGCTGGGGAAGGGAAACATGCTTCGGGGATAGCAGTTAAAAGAAAATAACAGGGAATAATAAGGAAGTTATCAATATAACTTCTATCACAAATGAAGAAAATAAAGGCAACTTTCACTTTTAGTTTCATCTTGCTGCAGACATGCAACCCGATCCCATTTCTCATATCTCGTGGTAGGCGTACCACCCGCTCCCACTTTGTCATTTCTCGTGGTAGGCGTACCACCCGCTCCCATTTCATTATATCTTGTGGTAGGCGTACCACCCGCTCCCATTTCATAATATCTTGTGGTAGGCGTACCACCCGCTCCCATTTCATAATATCTTGTGGTAGGCGTACCACCCGCTCCCATTTCATAATATCTTGTGGTAGGCGTACCACACACTCCCATTTCATCACACAATTACAAGAAATCCCGACAAGGGAACATAAGCGATATAATAACCTCCTGGCGAGGGAACAAAAGCAATATAATAGTTTCCCGGCAAGAGAACAAAGATATCGAAACAATCATCCCGACAAGGGAGAATTAGCTATAACCAATCTTAACTTAGCTTGTACTCAGCCCAAATAATGACAATGCTCAAACATATATAAGATCTGCGAGGATAGAACAATTCTTTGTGCAATATAGAAGATCATTAATTAAAGCATCTGAAATGTCAATTAAGGACACAACCACTTTCAATTTAAGACTCACGGTCATGCTCGACACCAACGTATAGATACTCGTCACCATACCTATACGTCGTACTCAACAAGAAGCAAGTAGCAAATATGATTCCGCTCCTAATCCCTCAAGCTAAGGTTAGACCAAACACTTACCTCGATGCCTTGAACACCACTCAAGTCTCAATTATAGCTTTACCTCTTGATTCCACCACCAATCCGCTCGAATCTAGTCATCCGCTCGAATCTAGTTATAAGTTACTTAATTACATCAATAAATGCTAAATGAGTCAACCCCAATGCATGAAAATAAATTTCACAAGGTTTTACCCAAAAAGGTCAAAAATGCCCCTGGGCCCACATGGTCGAAACTCGAGGTTCAGACCAAAATCCGGTTACCCATTCCCCCACAAATCCAAATATATGGTTTGTTTTAACATCGGACCTCAAATTGAGGTCCAAATCCCCAATTTTAGAAAACCTAGGTTCTACCCAAAACACCCAATTTCCCCATGAAAATCTTTGATTTGAAGTTGAAATCATGTTAAAAAATGTTAAGAAGTGAAGAAAATGAGTTAGAAATCACTTACCAATCGTTTTGGAGAAGAAAAATTGTTTAGAAAATCGCCTCTTACGTTTTGGGGTTTTGAAAAGTGTAAAAATAACTGAAATTCACGTGAATTTATACCCCTCTGAAACTCTCTGTGCGGACCGCACAAAAAGGACCGTGGCCACACAGGCCTCCCTGAAGACTTGCAGATCATAGCCCCGTGTGGACCACACAAAGCCGACCGCGGCCGCACAACATCCACTGTGGACCGCTCAAAGGCGACCGCGGACGCGCTGGCCCCTCCGCGGTCGCACGCGATTTCTCACGGACCGCGCAAGAGGGTTCAGAGACCTGCAATATTTCCTGAACCTGCAACATCTGATCTTTTTAAGCCTAAGGCATCCCGGAACCTACTCGAAACTCACCCGAGCCCTCGAAACTCTAACCCAAGTATACACACAACCTCAAAAACATTCTACGAACATATTCGTGTAATCAAATCGCCCAAAATAACATCATGAACATCGAATTAAACCTCAAGATCAATGAAATTTTCAAAAACTCCATCAAGTTCAAATTTAGGAATTCAAGTCCGAAACACGTCAAATGACGTCCGATTTTAACCAAACTTTACAGAAACCTCTTAAATCACATATAAGACCTGTACCGGATGCCGGAATCAAAATACGGGCCCGATACCAACACGTTCTAATAAATTTTCATTTCAATTTTCCTTAACAATTTGAGAAAATAATTTTACTCAAAAATTTATTTCTCGGGCTTGGGACCTCGGAATCAGATTCCAGGCATATGCCCAAGTCCCATATTTTCCTACGGACCGTCCGAGACCGTTAAATCGCGGGTCCGGGTCCGTTTACCCAAAATATTGACCGAAGTTAAATTTTATTCATTTTAATATCAAACTTAGCATTTTTCATAGAATTTCATATTTAAGATTTCCGGCTATGTGCCCGGACTGCGCACGCAAATTGAAGCGACTCTAAATGAAGTTTTCAAGGCCTTGGAAGCACATAATGGGTAAGAAAACAGGTGATGGTCCTTTGGGTCGTCACACCTCATTTTGTCTTCGGTCCACAGAAATTTATGTGCAACTGTAGATCCCTGTTGCGGATCGCAGATTGACCATTTTTCTGATAGACAAACTTCAGAGAGTTGTCAATTTTCACCTTCCATTTGTGTGGTTTGCAAGTTATTTGTGCGACCGCAGAGCACTTTTGCTGCCGCAATCTTAATTGTGCGGTCCGCATATTGCACTTGGGGTCTGCAATCCTTTAAACACTTAACCATATTTTCTGTCCATAATTTATGTAAAGCTCACTCATCCCTGCAGCACACTTCAAATCAAGTTTGCTAAAAAATAACACCTAACTACAAAAGAAACAAAGAAAAGAAAAAGAAACATGGGTTGCCTCCCAAGAAACGCCTGATTTAACATCGCGACACGACGTAGAATACAATCCATTGAAATGAATGACCACCACGACGCGACCATCTCCAACATTTCCCAAATAGTGCTTCACCCGATGACCATTGACTCGGAATAGCTCATTGTTTTTGTTCTTCAAGTCCAATGCACCAAAGGGTGTCACACCCACAACTTCAAAAGGGCCACTCCGTTTAGACTTTAGCTTTTCGGGAAACATCCTCAACCGTGAATTGAGCAACAACACAAAATCCGCCACCTTAAACTCTTTGTTCCAAATATATTTTTCATGAAGATATTTCATCTTTTCTTTGTACAAGGACGAACTTGGATAAGCATGGTACCAGAACTTATCCAACTCATTCAAATGTGCAACCCTCAGATTAGCAGCTACATCCCAATCAAGATTCAACTCTTTTAGAGCCCACATGGCTTTGTTCTCAAGCTCCACCGAAAGATGATAAGCTTTTACAAACACTAACCGGTATGGAGACATTCCGATAAGCATTTTGTACGCCGTTCGATAAGCCCATAATGCATCATCAAGCTTCTTGGACCAATTCATCCAGTTAGCATTCACTGTTTTGGACAAGATACTCTTTATCTCTAAGTTGGATACTTCCACTTGACCGCTTTATTGTGGATGAGAGGGAGTCCTAACTTTATGAGTAACACCATACTTGCTAAGTAAGTTGTCACAAGCCTTGTTGCAAAAATGTGACCCCCCTTCGCTTATAATAGCCCGCGGAGTATCAAACCTTGTGAAAATATTCTTTTTCAAGAATGCCACCACAATTCTTGCCTCATTGTTGGGTAGAGCAACGACTTCAACCCATTTGGACACATAATCAATCGCGACCAAGATGTAGGCGTTTCCACAAGAACTCACAAAAGGACCTATGAAGTCAATACCCTACACATCAAAAATATCAATCTCCAAAATGGTAGTGAGAGGCATTTCAATTTTCTTTAAGATTCCACCGGCCCGTTGACATTTATCACACCTTTTCACTAGATCTGTTACGTGGCGACTTCCTGAGATTCCTTATAAGGGCGACGTAAGGCTAAGCAACTAATGTCAGTGCAGTTACTATCCGCCAACTGAGGTCCCCTCCGTACGCTAGAGAGATTGTCAGTGTCGTACGGGAAAACTAATGTCAAGAGCAATTGAGAGAACAACAATGAGAATTGAGAATGAAAGAAAGCTTGATTGAAATAATGAAAACTATTACAGAAAAGCAACACGGTGTCGAGGGGGAGAGACACCGGTACAGAGAATTATTTGATTGCTAGAAAGTTTGATTGCTTGATCCCCCCCTAATAGTGCTTAAAAAATCAACAAGAGTTACAAGACTAGACCTAACTAAGCTAGAGAAACATAATGGAAGTACATGAAATAAATCTACTTTATAATTATAATGAAAAGGACTTAGTTTTATACAAGGTAGAAATAGGTCCGTTGTCAGCAACCTTGTCTTTAGCATCACGGTCTGCGCACGCGGCGTTGTCTATACGTGCGACATTGTTGGCATCTGTCTGTGGCTGGGCGCTGGCAAGGGATATCGGTGGGGCGACAAAGGCACATGCGCGCTTGTCACTTGGTGCAGCCAAGACCACATGGCCGTCCATAGTGCTAGGCGTTGTGAGGCTTGCTAGGACGCCATGGTGCGCACCCAAGGGGTCATGGGGCATGGCCTGAAAGCCGCCCATGATAGATCACTTGCATGTTTATAAAGAGTGGGCCAATATAAACCACAACTTAGAACTTTGGTTGCCATTTTCGCTCTACCATGATGACCACCATAAGGTGAATAATGACAAGCCCCAAGAATTTCACCTTGCTTTTCTTCCGGTACACATCTTCTAATCACCCCATCCGTACAAATCCGGAAAAGGTATGGTTCATCCCAATAATAATTTTGACATTCCCGCTTGAGCTTTTTCCTTTGGTTTGAAGAGAATTCATCCACGATGATACCACACATAAGGCAATTTTCTAGATCCGTGAACCATGACACCTCTTTTACTGAAATAACCAAGAGTTGCTCATCAGGGAAGGAGTCATTGATTTCAAGGCCATCATGCGGCCTCCCCTCCTCCTCCAAACAAGACAAGTGGGCTGCCACTTGGTTTTCACTTCCTTTTCTATCTTGGATATAAATATCAAACTCTTGCAACAAAAGCACCCATCTCATTAAATGAGCTTTGGAATCTTTCTTGCTCATAAGATAATGAAGTGCCGCATGATTCGTGTGGACAATCACTTTTGCACCCATTAAGTAAGGGCGGAACTTCTCAATTGCAAACACAATGGCAAGGAGCTCTTTCTCCGTAATGGTATAATTAACTTGGGCACTATTCATGGTCTTACTAGCATAGTAGACCGAATGAAAAATCTTGTTGATGTATTGCCCCAAAACATCCCCCACCGCTACGTCACTTGCATCGCATATGAGCTCAAAAGGAACACTCCAATTTGGAGCGGTGATAATAGGAGTAGTTGTCAACTTGAACTTTAACAATTCAAAGGCTCTCATGCAATCATTATTGAAGTTAAAATTAGCATCCTTCTTGAGAAGCTTGCACAACGGGTTCACCACCTTAGAAAAATCTTTGATGAAGCATCAGTAAAACCCTGCATGACCTAAGAAACTCCGCACGCCCTTTACCAAAGTTGGAGGTGGAAGTTTAGAAATCACCTCAATCTTTGCCTTGTCAACTTTAATCCCATTCTTTGAGATTTTGTGCCTAAGGACAATGCCTTCCTCGACCATGAAATGACATTTCTCCCAATTTAGCACCAAATTTGTTTCTTCATATTTTCCCACCACTTTATCCAAGTTTGTGAGACAATCATCAAAAGAATTCCCAACCACCGAGAAGTCATCCATGAAAACTTCAAGGTAATCCTCCACCATGCCCGTGAAATAGCCATTATACACCTTTTAAAAGTCACCGGTGTATTGCATAAACCAAATGGCATCGGCTTGAAAGCAAAAATACCATAGGGACATGTGAACGTTGTTTTATCTTGATCTTCTAGAGCAATATGAATTTGGTTGTAGCCCGAATACCCATCAAGGAAACAATAGAAAGCACGACTGACCAATCTATCAAGTATTTGATCTAGGAAGGGAAGTGGAAAATGATCCTTCCTCGTGACTTTGTTGAGCTTACGATAGTCCATACACACTCTCTAACGGTCACCGTTCTTGTAGGAATTAACTCATTCTTATCATTGGTGACCACTACCATGCCCTCTTCTTTGGGACACCTTGAACCGGAGAAGTCCACAAACTATCGAAGATGGGGTAGACAACCCCAGCATCCAACCACTTGATAATCTCCTTCTTGACAACCTCTTGCATAGACTCATTGGTCTCCTTTGATGTTCAATAGATGGTTTTGTACCTTCCTCCAAGTAATCTTGCACATGCAAAATGCATGGCTTATCCCCCGAATATCCGCCAATGTCCACCCAATAGCCTTCTTCCTCTTTTATAGCACCGCTAATGTAGAATCTACCTCCACATTAGTCAAACAAGAGGAAAGAATAGCTGCTAAAATAGAATAAGGGCCAAGAAATTCAGACCGAATATGTGGAGGCAATGGCTTCAGCTCCAAGTAGGAGGCTCTTCAATTGAAGGCTTTGTAGGATGAGTTGTCTTATTTTCAAGATCCAAGGATAATTTTCAGGGTTCATAGGTGTATGACCCCATTCCTTGAAAATAGTTCACACATTCCACAAAACCATCCATCTCGTTATCATCAAAGTTGAGCAAGCCGGCCTCCAACATATCACCAATATTGATCACCACACTTGTTTCATCCGCAATAACATCAGTCACCAAGTCCACAAAAGAGCACACCTCATTGCTATTGGGTTGCCTCACGGACTTACACACATGAAAAACCACTTTTTCATCACCAACTCGGAAAGTAAGTTCTTCGGCTTCAACATCACAAAGAGCCTTCCCCGTAGCAAGGAAAGGTCTTCTAAGAATAATCGACACCTCATAATCAACTTCACAATCTAGAATAATGAAATGCGCTGGAAGAATGAATTTATCAACACAAACCAAAACATCTTCAATCACTCCCAAAGGTCTCTTCATAGTACGATCGACCATTTGAAATCTCATAGAGGTGGGCCTTGGTTGCCCAATTCTCTATGTCTTGAAAACTGAATAGGGCATCAAATTGATACTTTCCCCAAAATCACAAAGAACTTTAGCAAACTCGACACTTCCAATTGTACAAGGAATCGTGAAAGTACCGGGATCCTCCAACCTGGGAGTTAGTGAATGCACAATTGCACTCATTTGATGAGTGACTTTGATAGTTTCAAAATTCATCGACCGCTTCTTTGTCACAAGATCCTTCATGAACTTTTCATAACCGGGCATTTGTTCTAAGGCTTCAACTAATGGCACATTGATTGAGAGACTCTTCATCATTTGAATAAATTTCTGGAATTAGTTTTCACCATTTTGCTTTACAAGTCTTTGAGGGTATGGAGGTAGAGGCTTAGGCAATAGTGCTTTAGCCCTTTGCACTACCGGCTCCGGTATGTCAATAATGTGATCCCTAGACGGGTTCACCTCCTCTTGAGTTTCCTCCACACTCTCATCAATATCAATCCGAACCTCTTCATTATATTGCTCTACATTGTTCGGGATCTCTTTTTCTTGTATCACTTGTTCTTCATCCACAAGTTGTCTTTGGCTTGAGGTAGGTGCACTCTCACATTTTCCACTTCTTGTAGTAACAGACTTGACATACCCCATGTTGTTACCACTCTTTGGGTTCACTACTGTGTCACTTGGTAGTGCCCCCTTAGGACGGGTATTTAGAGCTTGAGAGATTTGCCCCATTTGAATTTCTAAGTTGCAGATTGAAGTGTTGTGGGAGGCAAGTTGGGCATCCGAATCAGAATTGTTTTTCATTATTTACTTGAACATATTCTCAATATGCTCTATTTAATTGTTGGAATAACTTGGACCATGGGAAGATAAGGAGGCGGGTTTCTTGGTTGTTGAAACATTGTGGGTCTTTCAAAATCCGAGCCCTGGTTGTCTTGATTATTGTTCCATCTGCCTTAATTGTTACCTCCCCAATTTCCTTGATTATTGCCACTCCAATTACCTTAATTGTTGCCACCACTCCAATTTCCTTGGTTGTCATTGTTATATCAATTCCCTTGATTGTTGCCTCCATTTCAATTACCTTGATTGCTTTGAGGTTGCCATATTTGTTGATTAGGGCCTTGGAAGTTGTTTATTTACCCTTAAAAGTTATTCACATATTGCACCTCCTCTTCTTGTTCATTATAAGAGTCATTTTGTTCAAACCCACTATCCTCTTGCACATAATTCTCCACTCGATTTTGCACTTGCGGACCCTTTGTCCTTCTTTTGTTCACCATCATATTCACTCCCTTCATGGCATTGACTTGCTTAGGATTTTGCACTTGTTGAAGTTGAGCCTTTTCTAGTTGATTCATGGTGGTGGTCAATTTGGCAATGGCTTGCCCATGGTCATGCAACTCTTTATGGAGGTGAATCACATTAGGATCACCTTGTGGAACATTAGCTCGGGATTGCCATGCCGATGATGTTTCCACAATTTAATCCAAAATCTCACAAGCCTCCGCATAAGTCGTAGTAATAAAATTTCCACCGACAAGTTAATTCACCACACATTGGTTGGTTGCGTTAATCCCACGATAGAAAGTTTGTTGAATTATATTCTCTATGATATCGTTATTGGGACACTCTTTGACCATTGTTCTATACCACTTCCATATCTCATGTAGCAGTTCATTGGGCTCTTGCTTGAATGCTAGAATCTCATCTCTAAGTGTAGCCATATGCCCGATAGAGAAGAACCTAGCAATAAATTTCTCCGCCAACTCATCCCAAGTACGAATGGAATGGTTCGACAATCGTTCCAACCAATCTAAAGCTTTCCCTTGTAGAGAGAAGGGAAGAAACCTTAGCCTCAATGCATCCTCGAAGACATTCATTTGTTTGCTCCCCAACAAGTGTCGACAAACCCCTTCAAGTGTTTATACGCATTTTGACCCGTAGCCCCGGTGAAGAAACCTCGTTGCTCTAACAAAGTGAGCATCACATAGGCGATTTGAATATTGCTCTCCCTAATACGGGAGGGACTATGACACTTGCATACCCTTCATTAGGCAACAACCGGTGCGGAGCCGCTCGTGGTGGAGGTGGGCGTAGAACTGGGGCATTGTCATGAGGCGCCCGATCTATTCTATTTGCTTGAGGTTCAAGAGGAACCTTTTCAACTTGGTCATCATCAATGTATACATCCCCAAAGGCATGTTTTCGTTCATTGTTTTTTGCCTCTATGATTGTACCTACGATTGATTCACACAAATTAGCAACACAGAAGGAAAATAAGATAATCCACACACAAACCCAAATATATAGCTAACACCGTTTTTAACTCCCCGGCAACGGTGCCAAAAATTGATCACGTTCAATTGTATACCTCAAAAGGGGAATGACACGGTCGTATGCAATAATAAAACCCAACAAAGAGTTGGAGTAGAATCCATAGGGAGCTAAGATGGGAGCTAGGAGTATATATTCGGAATGAGCAAGTGAAGTATCTAGATTGCACAATAGGGTTTTTGTTCCATATCTAGTATTAATCTAAGGAATGCAAATTAAAGATATAAGACTAGAGATTGTTTTGAGGGGTTTCCAAATATATAAAAGGTCTAGGGCTATGACCATGACCTAGGTGTTTGCCTAATGCGATAAAAAAGTTTATGCTCATTTTGTTGATTGGGGTGTGTTACAGCTCACAACACTACGTTAGCCACTCAATACCTCTCAGTCAAAGAGTGATTTTATCCAATTTGGCTTTCTCAAAACCAAATAGGTATCAACCAAAACAGTTGATAAGAGCTCAAGTCGAGTTATTATTATCTCTAAGTTGAACCTTTTAATTGGGTTAATCAATCTCTCAATTGACCCAATTCCTTGTTAGCTAAGTTAACCTATGTCCCTCTTTCTCAAGTAGATACTAATAGCCTGTTTGGCCAAGCTTCTTTTGAGGCAAAAGCACTTTTTTTTGGTCAAAAGTACTTTTTTTTCTAAAATTAAGGTGTTTGGCCAAGCTTTTGAAAGGAAAAAAGTGCTTTTGGGGAGAAGCAGAAGCAGTTTTGGAGAAGAAGAAAAAAATAGCTTATCTCCAAAAGCACTTTTTTAAAAGCACTTTTGAGAAAAATACACTTAACAATAGTTTTTTAAAGCTTGGCCAAACACTAATTGCTGCTCAGAAGTGCTTTTCAAATTAATTAGCCAAACACAAATTGCTTTTCATCAAAAGTACTTTTGAGAAAAGCACTTCTCAAAATAAGCTGATTTTTGCAGCTTGGCCAAATATGCTATATGTCAAATAGGCATGAATCACTATTTGCAACCATCAATTCTACAAATAAAGCATGAATTAAGCTAAATAATAAACACCCAATCATAAAGTTAATCACCCATAAGGTTTACACACTAGGGTTGGGTCACAACCCTAGCAAAAATTTAGCTACTCATAGTGGGTGTAGAAAAAAACAAAGAAGAAAAGATAATAAAACTCATATTGAAAGATTAAAACAAATAAATCTAATATTAAAACACCAAAATGCAAAGAACAACGAATATAGTGCTTTTGATATTCAAAACTTGACCTAATTTTGTGAAACACATTTATTTATACAAAGCTGAATATCTCGGACAAAAATGCCCATCGAGAGGTTCTGCGGCCACTCAATTCCATGTGCGATATGAAGGTTTCTTCATTTGTCAGGAACTGGATGTTTGCGGCCACACATTTCTGAACTGCGGCCATGAGGCAACTCTTCTGCGGTTCGCAGTGTTACGCCCCGTAATATTACGTCGATATTACATTTTGCAGTATTAAATTATAACGATGTTGCACCCTGTAGTATTGTACATTGAATTTGCCGTAAGGTAATTGACATTAGTCCAAGGAAAAGATTATTTGGAGATTATAAGGATTATGCAATTTCAAACAAGTGATGAGTAAATTTGTGAAGGTGAGAGGGGAAGCAAGTCAAAGAAAATGAATTTTTCGTCCAAGTTTGGCATATCGGGATAAAATACGGGCCGAGCGTTAATACCCAATATTTATGGACTAGTATCATACAAGGTACCATATGACCATAATAGTAGTATTAAAAATAAGTAGTATTTTAAGTAATTTGAAATAATTCTAGCATTTGTTGGTATTCGTAAGATGGTACCTGGATTGGGATATTATCCAGCAATTTCTCTTTCTCAAGGTGAACGTTGTGAGTTAAACTTCGGGGGAATTCCTTTCAGGTACCCAGTGAAAGGTTTTCTTCCCATTCAGCCTCCACCAACCAGAAGTTCACTTGCTACTGATTTGCTTAATTGTTTTGGAAGGCTAATTGAAATGCAGCGTGTGGGAAGGGCAGAGTTCAGTTCTGTTGAGAAATTGTGAAGATTGAAAAGGTTTGTGTCATTTGAAAAACTTTCTCATCCTGTCTCTCGTGGGATATGCGAGGAGTTATTCTCTGCACTTGCTGCTGAAGATGGAAGCACAAAGTACATAGCTTGTGGCCCACTTTTATCACTGATAATGGAGGTCTTTAGGATACATCCTCCACATGACTATATGAGTTTGGACAGCATACTCGATTCTTTATTAGAATTCTCAGAGTCAAGAATTTTGTTTGAACATATTATAAGTGCACTTTCGACCTTATGTAAAACAGCACCGTTGAGCCTTACAGACTGTCCTTACTCAGGTTCATATACATATCTGGCTTTGGCATGCCACATCTTAAGGCGGGAAGAAATGATGATACTGTGGTGGAAATCTTCAAATTTTGACCATTTGTTTGAAGGGTTTTTGTCGCGGAAGAGTCCTAACAAGCAGGATCTTCAAAGTCTGATACCTTCTGTATGTGTTGCGGAAGCCAAATGTATATAGTGTGAATAAGTCACAACTACTATACCAAAAATTATGACAGCCACCAAATAATAAATAAGACAATAAAACAACAATAAAGGAAACACCAGAATTTACGAGGTTCGGCTAATTTTGCCTACTCCTCGGACACAACCAATATTTTATTCCACTCCAAAAATACAAGTGAAATAATACTAAAGAGAGAAGATACAAATGCCTTAAACAGATGAGAAGGCAAATGAGAGGTGTGTTTCAATCCTAAACATTAGGCCTTCTTTTATAGGGGAAAAATCCCTTCCAAACTTAACTCCCAACCAATGTGGGACTTTGGCATTTTGCCAAACTTCAACAAATCTCCACCTTGGCAAAATTCCACATTTTCAATTCTCTCTCAATAACAAATTTTGGTTGTGTCTTCATCTTCAATCTTCAGTGTTCAACAATGTTGATCAAATCCAAACAATGTTGAAACTTGACCGCAGTCACCACCTTTGTCAGCATATCAGCAGGATTCTCTGTAGTATGAATTTTCTTCACCGTGACTCCACCTTCTTCTATGATTTCTCGTACGAAATGATACCGAACATCAATGTGCTTCGTCCTTGCATGATAAACTTGGTTCTTCGCTAATTGAATAGCACTTTGACTATCACAAAAAATTGTGATACCTTTTTGTTCAACACCAAGCTCCTTTAGCAATCCTTGAAGCCAAATTGCCTCTTTCACAGCATCTGTAATAGCCATGTACTCTGCCTCTGTTGTAGACAAAGCAACTGTTGACTGCAAAGTAGACTTCCAACTAACTGGTGCCTTTGCAAAAGTAAACACATAACCAGTAGTTGATCTTCGTTTGTCCATATCACCCGCAAAATCTGAGTCACAATATGCATATGTAATTGCCTCAGCCCAAAATTCTTTGCCCAAGCCAGCATTGGACAACATACACCGTACCTTCTCCAGCAAGGTCCGGTTCATACGTTCTGCCACTCCATTCTGTTGTGGTGTATGTCTAACAGTGAAGTGTCGGATGATGCCATCATTTTCACAGACCTTATTGAAATGATCATTTTTGTATTCACCTCCATTGTCTGTGCGAATACACTTGATTCTCCTGCCTGTCTGATTCTCCACCATCATCTTCCATTTGAGAAAAATTCCCAACACTTCATCTTTGCTCTTCATTGTATACACCCATACTCTTCGGGAAAAATCATCAACAAAGGTTACAAAATAGTGCTTCCCACCCAATGAAGGTGTTTTGGAAGGACCCCAAACATCAGAGTGTACATAATCCAAAATGCCTTTAGTATTATGGATCGCTGTACCAAATTTAACCCTTGTCTGTTTCCCTTTAACACAATGCTCACAAAACTCCAAGTTGCAAGCCTTTACTCCTTTTAACAATCCTTGATCTGATAGAGTTTTCAAGGATTTTCCTCCAGCATGTCCCAAGCGCATGTGCCATAGCTTGGTTGCTTCTGCCTCTTTGTCGTCACTGGATGTTACTGTCGCTGTCCCAATAACTGTACTGCCACGATAGCGGTACATATTATTATTCTTCCGATTAGCCTTCATTACCACTAGTGCACCGGAGCATACTCTCATCACTCCATTTTCTGCAATGATTTTGAACCCTTTTGATTCTAGGGCTCCCACAGAGATGAGATTCTTCTTCAAATCCGGTACATATCGAACATCTATCAATGTTCTGATCATTCCATCATGGTTCCTTAATCGTATTGAACCAATGCCATATGAGGTAAGAGGGCTGTTATCCGCTGTGTGGATGACTCCATATTCTCCTTCTTGAAATTCCACGAACCAGTCCCTGTTGGGACACATATGATAGCTACAAGCCGAGTCCATCAACCATATGTCTGATGATGTTGATGACTCTGTTGTAACTAATGAGAAGTCTGAATCATCACAATCAGCTACATTTGAATCCATAATAGCCTTTCCATTGTTATGTTTGGCCTTATTCTTCAACTTCGGACAGTCTTTCTTCCAGTGCCCTTTTTCTCGACAAAAGGCACATTCATCTTTGCTGGGTCTGGATCTTGACTTGGATCTTCCCTTCTTTGTCCTCGTTTGATTTTGAGGACGACCCCTCACAAACAGTGCTTCTCCTTCTCCGCCCTTCTGTTTTTCTCGCTTTCTTTGTTCATAGCTGTACAAAGCTGAACAAACTTCTCTGAGAGAAATTTCGTCATTTCCATGGAGTAGAGTAGTTTCAAGGTGCTCGTACTCATCAGGAAGTGACGCCAACAACATTAAGGCCAAGTCACCATCATCATAAGTTGTATCCATATTTTGCAAATCTGTGACCAACTTATTGAAACTGGTGATATGTTCATTCATCGTGGTACCAGGAACATAGGTGAAGTGAAACAGTCTCTTCTTCATGTACAATTTATTTTGACTGTTTTTCTTCAAAAATTTATCCTCCAGTGCTTTCCATAATTTACTTGCAGAAGTTTCCTTTGTGTATGGATATTTCTGCTCTCTAGCAAGGTAGGATCGAATGGTACCGCAAGCAACACGGTTGATAATTCTCCAATCTTCTTCTCCAATAACATCTGGTTTCTTTTCTTCAATGGCCAGATCTAGCCCTTGTTGAAAAAGGACATCTAGAACCTCGCCTTGCCACATCCCAAAATGTCCGGACCCGTCAAAAATTTCTACCGCAAATTTCGCATTTGACACAATTCTTGTCATAAGCGAAGATGCCAATGATGACGTATTGTTGACACTTGATGTAGATTCTTCTTGTTTATTGTCCCCCATATTTGACACAAATATTATTTAATAGCTGACGACACAAATCAAGATTATTTCCTTTCTGATGTAGAAGATCAGACTAAGCTGCAACTACAGAGCATACTCAGACAGAACCTTGACTCAGTTACCAAGATAAATCTTTTCTGATGTGGAAGATCAGACTATGCTGCAACCACAGAGCATACTTAGACAGTACCTTGGCTCTGATACCAATTGTTGCGGAAGCCAAATGTATATAGTGTGAATAAGTCACAACTACTATACCAAAAATTATGACAGCCACCAAATAATAAATAAGACAATAAAACAACAATAAAGGAAACACCAGAATTTACGAGGTTCGGCTAATTTTGCCTACTCCTCGGACACAACCAATATTTTATTCCACTCCAAAAATACAAGTGAAATAATACTAAAGAGAGAAGATACAAATGCCTTAAACAGATGAGAAGGCAAATGAGAGGTGTGTTTCAATCCTAAACATTAGGCCTTCTTTTATAGGGGAAAAATCCCTTCCAAACTTAACTCCCAACCAATGTGGGACTTTGGCATTTTGCCAAACTTCAACAAATCTCCACCTTGGCAAAATTCCACATTTGGCTAGCCTGGTCCTGACTACAACCGCTTTGTCAGAAGCAATTAACAAGGTATTCTATTTGTGAATGGAACTGAACTTATGTTGGCATTTTATGTGCTTCTCTCCTCATCCTATGCTGTTCCATGCTCATGTTGGCTCTTAGTCTAATATTCCTACGTTATACTTGAATGAGATGGTGGGTATTCCAAGAAGGTCCTGTAACAAGTTAAACATGACTCATTTGTTCTGTAATGTCTTTAAAGGATACCTGAATGGAATATTGTTTGTTGAAATGGAAGCTCTAATCCTTTAATATGGTAGTCAGCGATGTAAGGAGCAGCTGATGGTTGATGTCGTATTCCAGTTTCACTATTATGATTGAACTGCTTGCTGAGGAGGAATAACACCATAATTTTTGTATGTAGCAATTTAAAAACTAATTCAACCTGTCAGCCAAAAGTATGACTTGACCATTAAAATTGATATTTCTCACTTGATCAAGTTTAATAGGAACATTTATTCATCCAGCAATTTGGAAATTATTGCAATTCTTTCAGCCAGATGTTCCAGAGCTTTGGCTTAAATTGTAGCGCTCCTACTTGATCCAGTTTTTGCACTGAGTTGCACCTGTCAGAATAAAGAGAAAAAGTTTTGGTTGACTTGCTCAGGAAATTGTACTGAATCTTCATCCATAAAGCTGGCTTTGGACATCTAAGTAAAAATATTACTCCATGACGCGCATAAAAACAGAGAGGAAATCTAACCTTTTGGAGCCTTGACAATTCTTATTTATGTTGCTTGGTTTTTTTGTTGGCAAAAGGTGGCATTTTTAGATAAAAAACACCAAGTCATTAGTCATTTGTATTCAAACTTTCCATGTAGTTCCTTAAATTATATGCGTATCTTCCCAATAAGGCTGTGTAAGTAACAATACTGCACCACCTAGTCCGGCATGATTTTGGGTGGCTAAAGTCTTACGTTCTTCAATATATTATAGTTGCTTGGCTGCTCTTTTTTAATCATACATTTGGACGATGATATGATGGATTTTAGTGCATATATGGATCATCTTTTTGCCCAGCTTTTCTGTTTAGCTGGCTTTTAAAGTTGCCTTGGTTCCTGTACTAAGTGCATCAACCAATTTTTTGCTGATCATGTTTCATCAAAGAATCATTGCATCACATATGCCCATCCCTTCTACTAGAAAGTCTAGAAAGGCTTGCTATTTCGTTAAATATTTCTTCATCCACAAGCAAATTCAACCTATTCCTTCTGCAGGTTGAAGAGAAGCAGAGGGACCTCTGCCGCCTGGTAATGCAGTTCATGCCACCTACAGCACCTCCTCAGCTACCTGGCTCTGTATTCAGGACATTTTTACAAAACATTCTACTTAAAAACAGGGGTGCAGATCGAAATTTGCCGCCTCCTGGTGTTTCAAGCAATTCTGTGCTTGTTTCTGTGTTTAGTGTCATACTCCATTTCTTGTCTGAAGGTTTTGGGGACATTGGTGGTTGGATGAAGGACTCTGGAGCATCTGATGTTGGTTTCCTACACAGAGGAGGCCAGCAAAATTTTCCTGTAGGCTTGTTTCTCAAGAATGATCCTCATCGGGTTGATATTCCTAGGCTTGGTGGTTCATTTAATCACCTAGCAAAGTCCCATCCTATTAGTAGTGAGCAGCAGGAGGAAGTGATTCGGGTAATTGGTTAATTATTGGTTAATGGGAGATTGATAAATTATTAATTAATTAAAAATTGGATAAGTTTAAGGAACCTTACCTTTAACGTGGTAGCATGCTCCTTTTTGGACAAATGACTCTTAGTCATTTTGGCTTGGTGGCAAAGAGATGTGTTAATCACATAACACTTCCTTTCTATTATCTTGAACACAAAATATTACATCAAATTCCTGCAAAATTCCTACAAAATTCCTTGCCAAAACTCTACAATCAGTTCTAAAACACAACAACAACGTGATTTTCAAGCAATTCCTACAAGATTTCAACCAAACTTCTTGCAACCAAACAATTCCAACGAGCATTGTTAGAACCATAGCAACGAAAAATTTTGCGGTTCTAGAGGAGTACGGCGCAACCTTTTCCAAGAATACTATACGGATTTTTCCCTACTCCAGGTATGTTAAGGTTATCCTTCTTTCTTTTTGTATCTATACGACACGAACGAAATGAGCAAATGCACAAATTGCATAAATGACTCTATTCATAGAAGTATTAGAGATGTCTATATTCTTGAATTCCCATATGTCTTATTATTCTATCGTCTGTTCATGGGTCTCAGAAAAACGTAAATTGATAAAGTTTATTTTATGATATTAATCAGAGGCATAATGGTCTTATGACGTTCCGAGAGATTTTATTAACGTACTTCTCATGCATTGCATTCATTTATACATGTACGTTGACTCATGACCAGATGACATTATATACGCGTATATATATATATATATATATATGTGTGTGTATGTGTGTGTGTGTGTGTGTGTGTGTGTGTGTGTATGGGATATGGGAAAAGGTTACGACATTATATACGCACCATCACCTGATCAGCTGGTATACGTTGATGATGTTGCCCACAATAGCCGAGATGATATGATGGGATGCCCTAAGGGGCTTGATGATTTTATGAACGCATATACCTATGCATGATATAACATTTATACGCATATGTATGACATTATAAAAATGAAATGATTCATAGAGCTATGCAAACGTACATGTCGAGTCTTTTACTCCATGTTTCTCGCATGTCTATTATTTACTGATTTTCATTCCTTACATACTCGGTACATTATCTGTACTAATGTCCTTTTTGTCCGAAGATGCTGCATTTTATGCCCGCAGGTCCCGATAGACAGGTTGAGAGCCCTCCAAGTAGGCTATCAGCTCAGCGGAAGATGTTGGTGCACTCCATTTGCTTCGGAGTTGCTTCTTTGGTTAGTATGATTTACACGTGTATTGTTTGGTATGGTGGGAATATGTTCCGACCTTTATGAAAATTATGTATTCTTAGAGGCTTGTAGATAGATGTCATGTACATAAAAGATTGTATGGCCTTGTCGGCCTATGTTCAGTGTACGAGTGGTTATTTTGGTCTTATAGGCCCGTATGTATTATGTATAAGTTGGTATCACATGTTGTATTCTACTTATCTCACGGCAGCCTTCCGGCTCAGTTATCTATGAGAGTATGACATGAAAGATACGTTATGTTGTTACTCGGTTGAGTAAGGTACCGGGTGCCCGTCGTCGCCCATCGGTTTGGGTAGTGACACGCAGAATTATGACTGCAATGGCAAGGCATTCTTCTACAGCCGCACAATTCTTGTGTGGTCCGCAATTCACAGAGGCTCCTGGACTTGGTCTTTTTGCACACTCTCTTATCTTCAACTTCTAGCACATCTTTGCGGCCACACAATTCATGTGCAATCCGCAATTTGCGCAATTGTCTGCTGAAGTTTCCTTCTTTGTTAGCGGCCACAGATGGAAATTTGCAGTCTGCAATTTCTTCTGCGACCGTATAATTCCTTCTACGGACCGCACAGTTGTGCTCCTTCGCCCTTTATTGCCTTGTGCCTCTGATTACTTATTTTTGAGCTCAAGAGGTTAACTTCCATCATTCCTGCAATTTTGCACCATTTCATTAGTTTGGGGAACACAATTCAATGCTTTTAGACTAAAACAAAAGAAAAAAGGCACTAATAAGTAGTTAAAATCCCCAATTATCAGATACACATATTTTTTTTTTCATGTTCATCTTCTACTTCGAATTTTCAATTCAAACAATCTCAAAACTCCACCAAATCATCCCAAAGCTGAGATTCAAGCTCCTTAAGATGCCCAATCTATTTGAATAACACCCACTCAAAAGAAAGCAAAACTTTGACACCTTTTTTGGCTACAAATAGCTAATTGGTATATTAGTAATATATTATAAATTGATCAATTTTTATAATAAGCTACTTATAAATGAACATAGCCCAAAAAAACGAAGCAAATGAAACATCAAGTAACAATATCGATCTAAAAATAGGGAACACGAGGATAATACTAGTACCACAACTATGGAAGGAAGTACAATTTTGGAAAGGACATACGCTCGACTACTTGCTAACCTACAACTCTAATCCTCGACGTCCACACACTCTTATTAAGGTTCATATCCTCAGTAAGCTGAAGATGTGCCATGACCTTTCTGATCACCTCTCCCCAATATTTTTTCGGCCTACTTCTACCTCTCCTAGGACCCACCATAGACAACCTCTCGCCCCTCCTTGCGGGGACATTCACACCTCTCCTTTTCATGTGCCTGAACCATCTCAATTTTGCTTCCCGTATCTTGTCCCCACATAGGCCACTCTCACCTTATCTCAAATATTTTCATTCCTAATCATATCCATCCTAGTATGACCACATATCCGTCTCAATATCCTCATCTACGCAATTTTTAATTTCTAAATATGAGAGGTCTTTACTGGCCAACACTCTGCCCCATACAACATGGTCGGTCAAATCACTGCTTTGTAAAACTTACCTTTAAGTCTTCATGGCACATTCTTGTCGTACAAGACGCCGAATGCTAGCCTCCACTTCATCCATCCCGCTCCAATACGATGTGTGACATCCTCGTCAATCTCCTCATTTTCTTGGATTATATACCCAAGATAATTAAAACTTTCTCTCTTGGGTGTGACTTGTGTCTCCAGCCTCACTTCAATGTCATCCTCCCAAGCCGTGTCACTAACCTTGCACTCCGAGTATTCTATTTTAGTCCTACTCAACTTGAAACATTTGGACTCCAAGGTTTGCCTCCAATCCTCCAACCTAGCATTAACACTACAGCGTGTCTCGTCCATTAGTACTATGTCATCTGCAAAAAACAAGCACCAAGATACCTCCCATTGAATGTGTTGGGTCAATTCATCCATCACCAAGGCAAATAGGAACGGGCTAAGCATTGATCCCTTATGCAAACCCACCTCTACTGTGAAGTGTCCCGAGTCCTCTCACACCGTTCTTATCCGGATCTTGGCTCCATCGTACATGTCCTTAATCGCTCTAGTGTATGCGACAGGTATACCTCTAGCCTCCAAGCATCTCCACAAAACCTCCCTAGGGACTTTCTCATGTGCCTTTTCCAAATCAATGAACATCATATGCAAGTCTTTCTTCTCCTCCCTGTATTGTTCCACCAATCTCCTAATAAGATGAATAGCTTCTGTCTCGAATGCCCTGACATGAATTCGAACCGGTTCTTAGAAATAGATATACCCCTCCTAACCCTCGTCTCTACCGCCCTTTCCCAAACTTTCATCGTGTGGCTTAGTATCTTGATACTCTATAGTTGTTGCAATTTCTTTTTACAACCGCTTTTAAAATTTGTTTTTTCTCTTTTAAATTTTTTGGGTACTATTATTTGTTATCTTGAATCTATGTGGTTAATTTTTATTATGCTAAATTGAAAAAAAATCATTTTAATTTAGGGTAACAATTAAATTTGAAAAAAAATATTTAAAATATTAGTGCATCCAAAATTTTCTCGTCTCAAAATAGTGAAAGAATACAATTTAAAATGTAAATAAGGATTTATATAGGAAAAAAATTCAAATCATTGGGACAACTAGGAACTTCTCAACCTCTTATGTTTATTTTTTCGTTTTCATCGTGAGGTGTTGGGGGGCACAGGGTTACTACTTTATTCGAGGTACAATGTTACTTATAATTGCCGTGCAGATTTCGGACCCCAACAAGGTGTGAGGAGGATAGTATAGACCTTACCTCTTTCTTGTGAGGATAGAAAGGCTATACACAAACCTAAATGGCTAATAATTGACAGGTCTAATCAATTCAATTGCATATGGTTTAGAATAATAGGTATTTGTAAAGATAAGATTCAAGCTTAGGAGTTAAGACTAGTAAGTATACTCTTTTCCTTTGGGATAAACTTTCTTGTGATGTCCACTCTTATTGTTTACTTCAATAGTTTTATTGATGAATGATGAAGTTACTGATGTAGTTAATTGGGGATTTGTACTGAAGAAAATTTATAGGTTTTGATTTTTATAACGGATAAGCGTAAGTATTGAAAAAGCATTTTATATCATCTATAAAAGTCAAAGCCTATAAAATTTTCAAAGCTGAACAACTACATGTGTTTAAGACATAATTAATTAAATGAAAGTGTGATTTCTTTAATAGCTTAAGCTTTTATATGAGATGATCACACACTTCAAAATTATATAGCAGACAGAAGTCATGGATTCGAGTCTCACCGCTACTCAATACCAAAAAAAAATTACGTGCTTGCCAATGAAAAAGAATCAACCCGCACGTTAGGGGCATTTAAATACATAATTAAATAAATAAAAATATGTTCTATCTAACAGTTTAAGCTTTTAGATAAGGTGCTCACACACTTCAACAATATGCACGAGAGTTCAAAGGCAGTAATTCAAGGTTAGAAATAAAAAACCATAACATATAAATGGATCACAAGTTTCTATACTTAGATCTTTTGTTTTTTTCCTCCTTTTTTCCCTGTAGCATTGATGCCAAGAAGGTCAAATAATGTTCACAAAGATTCAGGGGGTTGTCACGACCCTAAATTCGGACCCGGTTGTGATGGCGCATATCGTGAAACAAGGCCAGCCAACACAACTCTCAATTAATTTTTACACAATTATAATAACACAATTTAAGTCATTGAATAATCCCAAAATAAAAGTGAAATAGTACAAATTGCGGAAACCAACACAGCCCGACATCGGGGTGTCACCAGTCATGAGCATCTAACGTAAGTCTAAGAGTATGAGAGAGACTACACAGTCTATTATAGAAACTAATACAAGGGAAAATAAGATAAGAGGGAGAAGCACTGGGCTGTGAACGCCGAGCAGCTACCTAGTGATCTCCGAACCGCCTACTGGAAGCAATCAGCACTCGCTAGCGGGACTTGAAACTCCTGAATCTACACATGGTGCAGGGAGTAATGTGAGTACGCCAACTCAGTGAGTAATAAAAGTAAAGGAAGCTGAGAGGTAAGAAAATACGTAAAATACAGCAAGATGCTACAAGAAGCAATATAAAAACAATACATTGCAATAAAACAGTGAAAACTTGTACAAAATGCCTTAGTTCAGTAAGAACCTCTTTTAGCAATTAGACAAGGAAAAGAAAAGCAATGAGGAAAGATAGACATATAAAATTAGCCCCTCGGGCAAAAGACCAACAGAATCACCCCCTCAGCCTATCTCACAATCACTTGTATCAGCCCCTCGGACAATATCATGAAACAACATCAGCCCCTCGGGCTATATCACGTCACAAACTGGGTACCCGCGCTCACTAGGGGTGTACAGACTCCAGAAGGGGCCCCTTACGGCCCAAGCGCAATATCAAGTCATCTCGTGGCATAATCAATAGGCTCTCGACCTCATATCAAGCCACCTTGTGGTATACAACTCAGGCTCTCGGCCTCATAATCATGAATCAGCTCAATACCACTGTGGCGCGCAACCCGATCCCATAATAACCTCACAACACAAGCCCTCGGCCCTACTCAGTCAAAAATCTCTAAAAGCCACTCGGGCATAGTAAAATATGATGCTCAGCTCAAAATATCATTTAAGATGTCAAAACAGAGTAAACATGGCTGAGTTATAAAAATAGTAGAATATAACACGACTGAGTAAAATTATAAAGTCAAAATAGTGAAGAATAGTAGTAAAAATCCCCTAAGGGTCCAAAACAGTTGGCACGAGGCCCAAATATGACATTCAACCCAAAACATGATGATAGCAAAGAGTTTTCAATCAAATACGCAGTAAAATAATCATTCGGGATGGATTAAGTCACAATTCCCAATAGTGCACGACCCCACGCTCGTCATCTAGTGTGTGTGTCACCTCAAAATAGCACAACGATGTGAAATTCAGGGTTTCGTACCCTTAAGACAACATTTACAATTATTACTCACCTCTATCTGGTCCAAATTCTAGCCTGCGATGCCTTTGCCTCTCGAATCGACCTCCAAATGCTCTAAATCTAACCAAAATCAGTACATAACCATCAAATATGCTAAGGAAACAAAGCCCACTCGAAAGAAATCAAAATACAACGCAAATCCAAAAATTAACCAAACTAGACCCCGAGCCCACGTCTCGGAATTCTATAAAATTTATATCAATCAACTCCTTATCTCCCCACGAGTTCATACATATCAAAAGTACCAAAATCCAACAACAAACGACCCATCAAATCCTCAATTCAAGGTCTCCAATCTCAAGCCCTAATTCCTCAAGTTTTCTCCCTTAATTTCCACTAATACCATGATTACAAAATGGAAAAATGATCATAAACTCAAGTAATGAAGCTTAGGGAACTTACCCAACTGATATTCCTCGATTTCCCCTTGAAATTCACTGCCTTAGCTCACTTCCCGTCTTCAAAAATGGAGAACTTAGCAAAAATTCGTGAAGGAAGCCTTATATACTTTCTGATCTAGGTGTTTTGCACATGCAGTCTCTTTCTCCGCTTTCTGCGGTCCCAAGCACTACATCTGCGGTTTTCACTTAAGAGCTCATTTCCGCATCTGCGATGCCTATCCCGCACCTGTGACATCGCATGTGCTCTTCCTTAGCTGCTCCTGTGGTTCCAGCTGATCCCCCTTGGCCTCTTCTGCGGCTTGCTTCCGCACCTGCGGGGGTCGCACCTGTGGCTTCCCAACCGCATATGCGGTTATGACAGCAGTCCTAAAGCTTCAGTTGCAAAGACTCAACTCAAATCTTCCGTCAACCATCCGAAATTACCCCGAGGCACCCGGGACCTCAACCAAAAGCACTTACAAGTCAAAACACCTCAAACAACATCGAATCAACCAAATCACATCGAATTCAAGCCTAAGGTTCCAAAATCTTCCGAATTCCGCTTTTGATCAAAAAGTCTATCAAACCACGTCCGAATGACCTAAACTTTTGCACACACATCCCAAATGACCCAACGGACCTACTTCAACTCCCGAAATTCTATTCCGACCCCTATATCAAAATCTCACCTATCAACCGGAAAACGCCAAAATATCAATTTCGCCAATTCAAGCGTAAACCTACTACGGACCTCCAAGGCACGTTTCGATCACACTCCTAAGTCCCAAATCATCTCCCGAAGCTATACGAATCATCGAAATTCACATCCGAGCCCTTTTTCACACAAGTCAACATCCGCTTGACTTTTCCAACTTAAGCTTACTCAAAAGAGACTAAGTGTCTCAAACCTTACCAAAACCTCTCCGAACCTGAGCCAACTAACCAGATAACACATAATACCGCTGAACGAGACAATAAGAAGCAGAAATGGGTAAAATGGAGCGGTAACACATGAAATGACCGGCTAGATCTTTACATCATCCCCCTCTTAAACAAACATTTGTCCTCAAATGAGTCAAGAAACATATCTGAAGCCTCAAACAGGTGAGGATATCTTCTCCTTATCTCCCGCTCGGTCTCCCAGGTAGTGTCCTCCACGGGCCGACCTCTCCACTGCACTTTCACTGAACTTATATTCTTTGATCTCAACTTTCGAACCTGACGCTCCAAAATAGCTACTGGCTCCACATCACAAGTCAAATCATTATCTAACTGAACCATGCTGAAATCTAAAACATGAGACAGATCACCAATATACTTCCGGAGCATAGAAACATGAAATACTGGATGCACACTCGATAAGCTGGGTGGAAAAGCAAGCTCATAAGCTACCTCCCCAATCCTCCGAAGCACCTCAAAAGGCCTAATGAACCGAGGACTCAATTTACCCTTCTTCCCAAATTTCATAACACCCTTCATGAGCGAAACCTTCAACAAGACCTTCTCACCAACCATGTAGGACACATCTCGAACCTTTTTGTCAGCATAACTCTTTTGTCTCGACCGCGCTGTACGAAGCCTCTCCTGAATCACCTTCACCTTGTCTAAAGCATCCTGCACTAAGTCTGTACCGCCTAGCCTCACCCAACTCAAACTAACCAATTGGAGATCTACACCGCCTCCCATACAAAGCCTCATATGGAGCCATCTGAATACTCGACTGGTAGTTGTTATTATAAGCAAACTCTGTGAGCGGTAGAAACTGATCCTATGACCCTCCAAATCAATGACACAAGCACACAACATGTCCTCCAATATCTGAATAGTGCTCTCGGACTGCCCGTCCATCTGAGGGTGAAATGTTGTGCTCAACTCAACCTGAGTACCCAACTCTCGCTGCACAGACCTCCAAAACTGCGAAGTAAACTGAGTGCCCCTATCTGAAATGATGGAAACTAGGCCACCATGCAAACGAACAATCTTCCAGATATAGATCTCTGCCAACCGCTCTGAAGAATAGGTAGTACACACATGAATGAAGTGTGCGGACTTGGTCAGCCGATCCATAATCACCCAAATAGCATCGAACTTCTTCAAAGTCTACGGGAGCCCAACTACAAAGTCCATGGTGATCCACTCCCACTTTCACTCTGGAATATCCATCTACTAAAACAAGCCACCCAATCTTTGATGCTCATACTTCACCTGCTGACAATTGAGACACCGAGCTACAAATCCGACAATGTCCTTCTTCATTCTCCTCCACCAATAATGCTATCTCAGATCCTGATACATCTTTGTGGCACCTGGATGAATAGAATACCGTGAGCTATGGGCCTCCTCCAGAATCAACTCTCAAAGCCCATCTACATTGGGCACACATATTCGGCCCTGCATCCTCAACACCCCATCATCACCAATAGTCACATCTCTGGAATCATCGTGCTAAACTCTGTCCTTAAGGACAAGCAAATGAGGATCATCATATTGGCGCTCTCTGATGTGATCAAATAAGGAAGACCGAGAAATCACACAAGCCAATACCCGACTAGGCTCCAAAATATCCAACCTCACAAACCGATTGGCCAAGGCCTGAACATCAACTGCAAGAGGTCTCTCTCTAACTGGAATATATGCCAAACTCCCCATACTCACTGCCTTCCGGCTCAAAGCATCGGCCGCCACATTGGCCTTCCCCGGATGATACAAAATAGTAATATCATAATCCTTTAGCAACTCCAACCATCTCCGCTACCTCAAATTGAGATCCTTCTATTTGAACAAGTGCTGGAGACTACGATGATCGGTAAACACCTCACAAGACACACCATACAAATAATACCTCTAAATCTTCAACACGTGAACAATGGCAGCCAACTCCAAATCATGAACAGGGTAGTTCTTCTCATGGGGCTTCAACTGACGAGAAACATAAGTAATAACTCTACCCTCCTGCATCAATACACACCCAATACCCACTCTCGAAGCATCACAATACACGGTATATAAACCTAAAGCTGATGGCAAAACCAACACTGGAGTTGTAGTCAAGGCAGTCTTGAGATTCTGAAAGCTCTCCTCACACTCATCCGACCACCCGAATAGAGCACCCTTTTGAGTCAACTTAGTCAAGGGCGATGCGATAGATGAGAACCCCTGAACAAACAGGCAGTAATCTCTGCAGCACGAACAAGGGCGATGGCTGAGGACGGTCTGGGCTAACTCTGAACCGTGTGTATCTTCTTCGGATCAACTTGAATACTCTCGCTGGACACCACGTGCCCCAAGAAGGCCACTGAACTGAGCCAAAACTCACACTTGGAGAACTTTGCATAAAGCTTCTCCTCCCGCAATCTCTGCAGCACAACTCTTAAATGCTCCACATGCTCCTCTTGACTACGCGAGTATACTAGAATATCATCAATGAAAACTATGACAAACGAGTCGAGATAGGGCCAAAACACGTTGTTCATCAAATACATAAACGCTGCTGGGGCATTGGTCAGCCCAAAAGACATCACCAAGAACTCATAATGACCATATCGGGTCCTAAAAGTCGTCTTAAGAATATCCGAGTCTCTGATCATCAACTGGTGATAACCTAAACGGAGATCAATCTTGGAGAACACTCTCGCTCCCTGAAGCTGGTCAAACAAATCATCGATACGAGGTAAAGGATACTTGTTCTTGATTGTTACTTTGTTCAACTGCCTGTAATCAATGCACATTCTCATCGTGCCATCCTTCTTCTTCACAAATAGGACAGGCGCACCCCAAGACAACACACTAGACCGAATGAACCCCTTATCAAGGAGTTCCTGAAGCTGCTCCTTTAACTCCTTCAACTCCATTGGTGCCATACGATACGGTGGAATAGAAATGGGCTGAGTGCCCGACACCAGATCAATACCAAAATCAATATCGTCCGGTGGCATGCCCGGTAGGTCTGTAGGAAACACATCGGGAAACTCCCTCACAACAGGAACATAATCAATACTAGGAGTCTCTGCACCGACATCCCTCACAAAGGCTAGATATAAAAGACAACCCTTCCCAACCATACGCTGGGCCTTCAAGAATGAAATTACCCTATTGGGAACATAATCAGTCGAACCTCGTACTCAATTCGTGGAACACCCGGCATAGCCAATGTCACTGTCTTAGCATGACAGTCCAAAATAGCATGACACGGAGATAGCCAATCCATGCCCAATATAACATCAAAGTCTACCATACGTAATAATAACAGATCCACTCAGGTCTCCAGACCCCCAATAGTCACCACATATGACCGGTACACATGGTCTACAATAATAGTATCGCCCGGCGGAGAGATATACGAACAGATGTAACAACAGACTCACGGGGCGTATCCAAATAACGAGAAAAGTATGATGACACATAAGAATAAGTAGAATCAGGATCAAATAATATAGAGGCATCTCTGCGATAGACCGAGACGATACCTGTGATCATAACATCTGAAGCAATAGCATCGGGTCTAGCTGGGAGTGCATAAAAATGGGCCTGACCGCCACCTGATCGACCTTCCCCTCTAGGGAAACCCCTAGCCGACTAACCTCCACCCCTAGATGGGTGGGTGGGTGGTGGTGAAGTGACCGGCACTGAAGCCGATGGTTGACTCCTCTACTGAGATGAACCCCCAAGATGACGAGGACACTGCCTCCACATATGACCCATCTCTGCACACTCATAGCAACTCCCGGTGCTGGAGACGGGGACTGAAAGGAACCCCTAGCACCAGAATGACTAGCAGATGTACCTGGCATAGAAGAGCCCTGAACTGACGGAGCACGGGACGAACTTTGGGCTGGAAGGGCATTGAGTGATGACTGGCCCTAATGAGAGCTATGAGAACCATGATCCGATGACGCCCCACGATAACCTAGGCGAGCTGGCTGAGCATGCTTGAATGGACAGCCTCTACCGTGCTGAAACTGACCTCTCGAAGGAGCACCACCATAACTACCAGATCCCCAAGGCCTCTTGGCCTCTCTCTTGTCTCGCTCCTAGTGACGAACTGACTCAATCTCATGGGCAATGTCAACAACCTCCTCAAAAGTAGCACCAGACACCCTCTCCCTGGTCATGAGAATACGAAGCTGCTACGTGAGGCCATCAACGAACCTCTTAATCCTCTTTCTCCTTAGGAACCAACCAAACAGCAGGACGAGCTAACTCCAAAAACCCTCATCTTATACTACGTCACAATCATCTCTCCCTAATGTAACCACTCGAACTGCCTGCGCAGTTCCTATCTACGAGATTGGGGCACATACTTCTCCAAAAAGAGAACAGAGAACTGCTGCCAGGTAAGGGGTGCTGCACCAACAGGCCTACACCTCTCATAAGCCTTCCACCAAGTGAAGGCAGCTCCAGAAAATTGAAAAGTAGTGAAAGTGACCCCGCTGGTCTCCAGAATACTCGCCGTATGAAGAATCCTCTAATACTTGTCCAAGAAACCCTGGGCATCCTCGCCTTCTGCACCACTGAAAGTCAGAGGCTGAAGTCTACCAAACCTCTCCAACCTGCGCTGCTCGTCCTCTAGCATGGCAGGAGCTACATAGTTCTGAGCAGTTGTAATCGGTTGGGCTGGATGTGCCCCTAGTGTCTGAAGTCCCTACACGACCTGTTCAGGTGTGAGAGCGGGGGGAGTCTAAGTGCCTCCCCCGGCCTGAGAAATGGCTGCGGCTGTAGTAATTGAGGCCGCCTGAGCTAGGCCAATGCATATTGATAGAATCTGAGCCAGGGCCTCCTGAAGACTCGGAATCACAATGGGCACAGTTAGTGCCTGAGCTGGTGCTACTGAGCGTCCACAACTGGGACCTGATCCTGAACTGGGACTGCTGGTGGATCTGCAGGTGCTACCCTAGCTGTTGTGCGGGCTACACCCCTGCCCCTACCGCGACCTCGACCGCGTCCTCGGCCCCTAGTGGCCACAGTTGATGGTACTGGTGGTCGTCCATCCTGACCGGTAACGCGTGTCCTCACCATCTGTGAGAGAATAGAATAACAGAAGTTTAGTACTCAGATCAACAGATTCGCACGACAAGAATTTCAAGAATATGAAGTTTTCCTAAAGGTTCTGTAGCCTCTCGAGGATAAATACAGACATTTCTGTACCGATCCGCGAGACTCTACTAAACCTGCTCATAACTCGTGAGACCTATGTCACTTAGGCTCTGATACCAACTTGTCACGACCCTAAATTCGGACTCGGTCGTGACGGCGCCTATCGTGAAACAAGGCCAACCGACATAACTCCCAATTCATTTTAAAACAATTATAATAACACAATTTAAGTCATTAACATGCTAATAATCCCAAAATAAAATTGAAATAGTACAAATTGAGGAAACCAACACAGCCCGACATCGGTGTGTCACCAGTCATGAGCATCTAATGTAAGTCTAAGAGTATGAGAGAGACTACACAGTCTACTACGGAAAACTAATACAAGGGAAAATAAGAAAAAAGGGAGAAACATTGGGCTGCGAACGCCGAGCAACTACCTAGTGATCTCCGAACCGCCTGCTGGAAGCAATCAGCACTTGCTAGCGAGACCCGAAACTCCTGAATCTTCACACATAGTGCAGGGAGTAATGTGAGTACGCCAACTCAATGAGTAATAAAAGTAAAGGAAGCTGAGCGGTAAGAAAACACGTAAAACACAGCAAGATGCTATAAAGAGGCAGTATAAAAACAATACATTGCAATAAAACAGTAAAAACTTGTACAAAACGCCTTAGTTCATTAAGAACCTCTTTTAAAACCTCTTTTAGCAGTTAGACAAGGAAAAGAAAAGCAATGAGGAAAGATAGCCACATAAAATTAGCCCCTCGGGCAAAAGGCCAACAGAATCAGCCCCTCGGGCTATCTCACAATCACTCGTATCAGCTCCTCGTGTAATATCATGAAACAACATCAGCCCCTCGGGCTATATCACGTCACAAATTGGGTACCCGCGCTCACTAGGGGTGTACAAATTTCGGGAGGGGCTCCTTACGGCCCAAGCGCAATATCAAGTCATCTCGTGGCATAATCAATAGGCTCTCGGCCTCATATCAAGCCACCTTGTGGCGTACAACTCAGGCCCTCGGCCTCATAATCATGAATCAGCTCAATACCGCTGCGGCATGCAGCCCGATCCCATAATAACCTCATAACACAAGCCCTCGGCCCTACTCAGTCAAAAATCTCTAAAAGCCACTCGAGCATAGTAAAATATGATGCTCAGGTCAAAATATCATTTAAGATGTCAAAACAGAGTAAACATGGATGAGTTATGAAAACAGTAGAATATAACACGACTGAATACAATTATAAAGTCAAAATAGTGAAGAATAGTAGTAAAAATCCCCTAAGAGTCCAAAACAGTTGGCATGAGGCCCAAATATGGCATTCAACCCAAAACATGATGATAGCAAACAATTTTCAATCAAATACACAGTAAAACAGTCATTCGGGATGGATTAAGTCACAATCCCCAACGGTGCACGACCCCATGCTCGTCATCTAACATGTGCGTCACCTCAAAATAGCACAACGATGTGAAATCCGGGGTTTCATACCCTCAGGACAACATTTACAATCATTACTCACCTCTATCCGGTCCAAACTCTAGCCCGCGATGCCTTTGCCTCTCGAATCGGCCTCCGGATGCTCCAAATCTAACCAAAATCAGTACATAACCATCAAAATATGCTAAGGGAACAAAGCCCACTCGAAAGAAATCAAAATACAACACAAATCCCGAAATTAACCAAACCCGACCCCCGGGCCCACGTCTCGGAATTCAATAAAATTTATATCAATCAACTCTTTATCTCCCCACGAGTTCATACATATCAAAAGTACCAAAATTCGACAACAAACAGCCCCTCAAATCCTCAAGTCAAGGTATCCAATCTCAAGCCCTAATTCCTCAATTTTTCTCTCTTAATTTCCACTATTACCATGATTACAAAATGGAAAAATGATCATAAACTCAAGTAATGAAGCTTAGGGAACTTACCCAAATGATATTCCTCGATTTTCCCTTGAAATTCACCGCCTTAGCTCACTTCTCTCGTCTTCAAAAATGGAGAACTTAGCAAAAGTTCGCAAAGGAAGCCTTATATACTTTCTGATCCAGGTCTTTTGCACCTGCGGTCTCTTTCTCCACTTCTGCGCTACCGCTTCTATGGTCCCAAGCACCGCATCCACGGTTTTCACTTAAGAGCTTATTTCCGCATCTACGATGCATAGACCGCACCTGCGCCATCACATATGCTATTCCTTAGCTTCTCCTGTGGTTCCAGCTGATACCCCCCCCCCTTGGCCTCTTCTACGGCTTGCTTCCGCACCTGCGGGGGTCGCACATGTGGCTTCCTAACCGCATATGCGGTTATGACAGCAGTCCTAAAGCTTCAGTTGCAAAGACTCAACTCAAATCTTCCGTCAACCAACCGAAATCACCCCGAGGCCCCTGGGACCTCAACCAAAAGCACATACAAGTCATATAACACTATCCGAATTTATACCAATCTTCAAAACACCTCAAACAACATCGAATCAACCAAATCACATCGAATTCAAGCCTAAGGTTCCAAAATCTTCCGAATTCCGCTTTTGATCAAAAAGTCTATCAAACCACGTCCGAATGACCTGAAATTTTGCACACATTCCAAATGACCCAACGGACCTACTGCAACTCCCGAAATTCTATTCTGACCCCTATATCAAAATCTCACCTATCAACCGGAAAAGGCCAAAATACCAATTTCGCCAATTCAAGCCTAAACCTACTACGGACCTCTAAGACACGTTCTGATCACACTCCTAAGTCCCAAATCATCTCCCGAAGCTATCCGAACCATCGAAATTCACATCCGAGCCCTTTTTTATATAAGTCAACATCCGGTTGATTTTTCCAACTTTAGCTTACTCAAAAGAGACTAAGTGTCTCAAACCTTACCAAAACCTCTCCGAACCTGAGCCAACCAACCTGATAACACATAATACCGCTGAACAAGACAATAAGAAGCAGAAATGGAAAAAATGGAGCGGTAACATATGAAACGACCGGCCGGGTCGTTACAAGGGTACTGTAGAACGGGAAATGGCCAGGGGTTAACCTTTATTCCCCTATGTATCTATACTAATTTTGGGGGTTTTGGGTGGGAAGCATGATCTAGAAGCCTAGAGTTGGCACTTCTAAACACATTGTCCAAACGCCTATTAAAAAAGGAAATTTTACCTCTTATAGCAAAGGTATACACCCTATTTATTATAAACCAAAATTATTTTAAAATATTATTTTCTATAGCTACCTTTTATATTTTATAGCAAAATAAATATTTATGGTATATACTACCATTGAGGCATGAAATAAGGGGTTAAATACGGTATTTATATTTTCCCCCTCTCTTTCTTTCAATTAAAACATGATTTTCTCTCAGAATTTTTCTTCTTTCTCCCTCTCTCTCTCTTTTCGAGCAAAATAGTCTGAATCATAGATACGCGAAAGAGAAAAAAATCATGAAAGAAAGCCTAAAAATCTCAAAATCAGAAACATGAAAGTAAACCTATAATCAAAAAAATGGAAGTGGAGATACCTTGGGCGACGATGAGATTGAAGAGAAAGAAGGATTCTTAAGGCGGTAAGTAAGAGAGAACAGAGGAAGAAGTGGTCGAATTGAAAGCGTTGTAAATTATAATGGAAGAGGTAATGAAGAGATACAAGGAATTCTTGGCCGGAAAACGCCATCCCTGACGAACTTTCTTTTCTTCTTTGCTATTTAGTTACATACAATGATACAAATACATTGTATTCTGTACAAATTCACTCAAATACACTGTTCTTTTGTATAAATACATTTTTTTGGCATGTGTTTATGTATTTCGAAGGGCAATATCTTTTTAATACAGTTACACTTGTATTCATGTATACTGTACATACAGTATACATGAATACATGATACAAACATTGAAATACAATGAAGAACATAATATAAACAATAAATACATTTAGTTTTAAAATAAAGTGAAATGCAGTAAAATACACTGAATACAAATAGAAATACAGTGAATACAACCAATGAAATGTATTGAATACAGTAGTAATAACATGTATTAGGAATAATTAAAATACTGTTAATATAAATGCATTTGAATATACTGAATATAAAATAGTGAATACAGTAAATACAAACATTGAATCTAATGAATGCAATAGTAAAAAAATATATATTGAAACACACTAAATACAAGAGTTATATACCACTGAAAAATCATTCTAATTAATTGGGTTGATAATGAGACGTTAGAATTGATTTTGTTGAGTTATATTAGGAGTATATTAGACAGCTAGACATGCCTATTTTTAAGGTAACTGTCGTTACTGTATTCATGAATACATGACGCGAATACATGTGAATACATGCGCATACAACTGGACTGCCCTGATTTTAGACACTTTTTGCTGCTGTATTCATGAATACATGACGCGAATACATGCACGTACAGCTGGACTGCCCTGATTTTTAGGCACTTTTTGCTGCTGTATTCATGAATAAATCAACGCGACTGAATAATAGCTATAGGAAATAATTATGTATATGGTAGCTATAGGAAGTTAATAGCCACTAAACAATAGTGGTTTCAGAAAATTTTTCATTAAAGAACTTCAAACATTTCATTCAAAAATTACAAAATTTTGCACTTGGACGATATTTTAAGTCTTTTGCTATGTTCATCTTTACTTCACAAAAGAGGGGTGAAGAAGGAGGGAGTAAGGTTGTGGGTCGGGGATAGGGGGCAAAATAGGGGAAGTTGATACAAGTTTCAAATTTACATAAGATAGGCCATAGTTCCTATTTTCTGAACATAACAATAGCCTCCCTCTTCCCTGCATACCCAGGCATCAGGGGGTGATATCCACCATCAGACCTCCTCCTCTGCATTAGAAACCTCTTCCAATCTTTCAAGGAAACCTTTCTCGGTAGTTTTCTGTGTAGTAGAGGGATTAAAAGGGATGCCATCTCTCAATGCTGCATACTCAGGCATCAGAGGGTGATATCCACCATCAGACCTCCTCCTCTGCATTTGAAACCTCTTCCAATCTTTCAAGGAAACCTTTCTCGGTAGTTTTCTGTGTAGTAGATGGATTAAAACGGATGCCATCTCTCGATGCTGCTTCAAATTTTACCCATAGCTCTTTCTTCAAAGTGTTCTCACCAGGATGCTTTCCCGTTATAACAATGCTCTTGGATTCTGTCATCAAGGGAGTGCTTTCAACTATATCTAAGTTGCCATCCCGTTTCAGTCCGCAAAAGAAAGAAAGAACAATAAATATCAGAATGATCATATTAATGATGACAACCAAATGGAAACATCCTAATTGCATGTTGTAATTTTTTTAGCAAAGGAAGATCTTGAATATCATTTTGCTTAGGTTAAAAGAAAATTGTTTGCCGAAAAGCTGGGGCCTGGGGATGCAGTTGTTGGCAGTGATACTCACCAGCTGCATTTGTCAATGGTTCTTCCACAGGTAGCTCCATCAGAACACAAGTTTTGGGTGGTGAAAAAAGCAAGTCTGGTGATTCATCTACCGCCTTCCCTCTGTTTGTCAAGTTTTGACTTAATCTGATCCCAAATAGCTCCGGATACTTCTTCGTCAAATGCTCAGCAGCTTCGGAGCTGGAGGATTCTGAATCTTGAGTAGAAAAGTGACGGGCAACAGGAAATGGTGTCATTTTATAAGCCCCATTCCTGTCCCTACAGTTGTATTCTGACGAGGGTTCAAGCAGGACACAGGTCTTCGGCGGTGAGATTTTCAAACATGGAGTCGTTACTAGCAATGAGTTGTCAATTTGTGGAAGTTTCACAGGGGAAATAAGATCGCTTTTCCGAGTGACCTTGTTGATGGTCATATCATTATCAGAAACTTCGGTTGGAATTGATTTCACTTCATCACTTACATGCAATATGCCCATCTCCCCAGTTACATCAGAAAGGGACGGTGGCTGACTAGCCGTAGCAGAGGCAATATTTTGAATGGCTTTTGTATTCTCAAGCAAACGATCTTCTATATCTCCCATGATATCAAAAAGAGGGTCTTGCTGGGCATTTGTATTTGATGTATCCTTTTCTAACTTTTTAGAGGATCCCTGGCATTTGGATGATAGTACTTTGGGATGAGGCAAAGGTGTGAGCAGAAAAAGTTGTCTCCCACCCTCAGTCGTACAGCCTGCACGCCAAGACACAAGGGGTGATGGGGAGACCAGTGAATCCCACTTGGATTGTTCAGGGCTTTCAACATCATCAGGACTATCAACAGCATTGCTTATATTATCAGCCACCAGAGGAATTGCCTCACGAGGTCGTGACTGTTCATACTCAGGCCTCGCGGATAGATCGGAAAGGGCTTTCTGGAATTTAGGAACCCATGACTGCATTTTTCGACAGAAATATATGTAAAATACGATGTATCAAAAGACTTTAATGAAGGATAAGAGAATATGACATAGCAAGAGAACCTTCAGAGAAGCTTGCATTTCAGACAAGACATGCACAAAAGATTCAATTTCCCTTTCATTCTTCTTGCCTCCTAGTTTGAGCACTTGAACAACTTCATCAATCTGCAGTTGATCAAGTGAAGAAATATGTCATTAACTTCTTTGTGAAAAAGTCGATTATGATACAGGGAAAAAACTTCAAAGAAATAAGTATTTGTAAGACTGTAACAGCTCGAGCAAGATGTAAAGCGAGATGTATATATGCTCTTTTGAGTGTAAAGCAACTTGAGAATACAGGATGGAGCTTATGTAAGAGTTACTGTGATAAATATATAAATATCTGTATGCCTTGTCATTATTCAAAATGCTTACACGTCAGGTAAAGATGACCATAAGTAAGACCCCTAAACCTAAATAATGTAAAAAGAAATTGAGCGCTATGCTGATGATCACTGAACTTGAACAAGTTCATCAATCTTCAGTTGATCATGTAAAGAAAGATTTCATTAACTTCTTTATGAAAAAATTGAATTTGATACTGGAAAACAAACTTCAAAAATTAGTAGCTGTTATAGATCAAGGAAGACAAAATTCCAATTTCCTTTCGTGTTGTGAAAGGCCCAACAACTTATGGCGGTTAGGGAAAAACGACAAAAAGAAAGCGGAAGGTCCAACCTTTTCACATAGGTCTTCGGTTTTGCTCCATTTACCAGAGTAAAAGGGCCAACAACTGATGGTCACGGTATTATTTTGGAGTAACCGTATGAATTTCCTAAAGAACATCAATAACAACAACTACGTCTCAATTCCAAGCAAATTGGGGTTGGGTATTTGAATCCTCAAATAGTAGCAATATTGAAACCTACAATTTCCGTTAATTAGTAGCACTCATCGATGCAGCATAACTGACAGCAGCCAGAGACACTCAACAGCTGAGTGCAAAGACACCAACTTTAATAACCAATATGACCTCCTCCTCCCTCCCCCCTCCCCCCCCTCCCCAAAACAAACCAAAAGAAAAGAAAATGCAGCAAAATCTAATTACCTTTATCAAGAAAGCAAGAGATTTTATCGACTAGATAGCATGTGCAATTTGCCTACTTGTCGACATTTTAACTAGAATTTGCCATCAGCTAAAATATTTCTCCGTTTTGTATGAATGAAAGTTCCCTGACAATGCAGAAACTGATCAAGAACACCTTTCAGTTGCACTGAGATGTACCCAAAATGATAATAGAGACGTAATGCTACACCAGTGTTGTCAAAAGCGAAAAGCCTTATAATGCGCTCCAGGTCCACTAGAGCTTTAAGCCAAAGCACAATTAAAAACATGCAAGAAAAAGTAACAACTTCATTCATCATTTTTTCTTTAGCAATTAACATTTTTTATAGCCAATCATATTTAGTAATTTTTAGTACCATCCTATTCAAGATAAAATTTATGGGCAATGACGCGCATGCCTTAGTACCTTGCCTATATTGAAGTGCAGCCTAAGTGACACATCGCCCCTACCCTGAGCTTTTCTGAGCTTGAAGGCTTAAGCCTTTGACAACACAGTTTAACACCGACTGGTAAAATATATCACTCACTAGGAAATTAGGACAACCTGAAGAAGTTGAAATAATCAAGTGAAATTGCATTTGCACTACTTATAATAAGCAACATAAACCTCCTATCCTATGGCTGGGCAACAAAAAATTTCAGGTTTAATAAGTAATCAATCAATTAACTACACCTCAATGCAAACCTAGTTCGGCTGACTATATGAATCATGTAAATTCCTCCCTCTCTATTCAAACTAATTTCAGTTGAATAAGTCACCAGTTCTCTAAAATTATAAGTTATCTCATTTCATTGCTTATGTGGTTGGATGAACTTAGTAGCTTTGGCTCGAACCTTATATGTGTTAAAAGATTCAGTAAATAAATAATAGATTCCAAACCCACTAAATTAAATGCGTAGATAGAATCCCGAACTCAACCCACATTCAAATCCTGGATCAGCGTCTAAATAATTATAAAGAATTCAGTCAATCAATCCAACTACACTTTAATCCCAAACTAGTTGGATTGGCTGTATAAAGCTGTCTATCTATTCCACTCTATTTGAACCCATTTCATTCTAACGCTAAAAATATTAGTATTTTTAAAGACAAATCAAAATATTCTTCTAAACTAGAGGTTCTCTAATTCTATCCACATAAGTAACCAAAATAAAAATAATAAAAAAAAAGATAATAGAATGCTTCTTGAACTATTAACAGTACCTGATGAATGACGGAGGAGAAATCGGAGCGAATGAGAAGGAGACGGTCGACAATGACATTAACTTCGCCCACCACCTGTTCGACGACGTCGTTTTCCCTTCCCTGGAGGATTTTCTTGGTTTTGAAGTAAGTTCCCAATGGCTTTACCGTAGTTGCATTTGAAACGTCTCGCAGTGGTTTTCTTGTTGTGGATTTAAATCTCGCCATAGATTTGCCGGCGGTGTGGTTCAACTTGTTCGTCGGCATTTCTCTGCGCTTCGTTTTGTGTTTTCGCCAACGGTAACTTCTTCTCTGAATTTGAATTCTATTCGGGCTTCTGGGAATTGAGTTGTATGGATCGGTTCGTCAGCGCTTAATATATGGTGATATGCCCAAACGGGTATGGGTGGGCCCGTGTAATCTAGAATTTATAAGTTCAAACTAAAAAAGGAAAAAAAGAAAAAATTGTTATAAATAGAATTTTATTTATGGTGAATGTCTATAGTTAGAGAGATTCTAGGGTCTATTCCATTGTAATTCATCCTAAATCAATAAGAATTCACTCTCTCTACTTTTCTCTGCAATACTCTTTTTCTTCTTTTGTTGTTTTATAACACATTATCAGCACGAGATTCTAACCAATTGAGTGATATTTTGGGATTGAGCATAATGATTGTCAATTGTTTCATGAACTTCCTTCATGATTAAATTCTGGATTTAACGTAAGTGTTTTTACTTTATTTTCTCTTTTAAATTCTTGAAATTCTATAATTTGATTTTAAATACAAGCAAAGATAATAAACTTTGATTATAACTCTAATAGAGTTCGCAAGAAATTATAACCACCTGAAGTGGTAAAATTTCTCTGTCTTGTCATGATCAAATTCATGTGTGATTGTTGGCAAAGCATTGAAAATCCGTCTCATTGAATTTGCTCTATTCTTATTCCCTTAAGAGAATGTGATAGCAGTATGTGATAAGTCTGAAAGAAGACAAAATTATTACTATGAGTGTATCAATGTATGGACGTGGCAATAGACGAAATTATAATCGTCATCATTGTGGTAATGAGAACAATAAGGATTCTCCAAATAATCCTTCACTTTGTGAAAGTAATATTTGTCATCAATTTGACATGAGATTTTGTAAAGCACATATTGATGATTATTGTCCATTCATGATGTGAATGTGACAACATCTGATTTATGAATACATATTCATTCTTGGAAGAATATGAACGTGCTAGTGGTAGTGTATATACCACACTCACCTCTAGAGGGAGGCTTGAGATGAAATAAGAAAATAATGCCACTATTATGGCATGAATCACTGGTCATATACCTATTGTACGCCAAAATAATTTGGTAATGTGATTATTAAAAGACAACGGTAATGCAAGAAACAAATCTTGCATATAATTTTGACCATAACCATAATGGTATAACTTTCTCTTTAAAAGAAATATTCACCATATGGATGTTGATGAATATGTGGTACCACAAAATTAATTGAGAACTCTACAAGAGCCAATTATACTATTATGGAGAAACACAATTGATTACCAATAAGGTATTGTGTTGTAGTAAGTCTCAAAGAAACTTAATTGAGTTATCAAAGTATTCGCAAAAGCGGTTGGTCATACTGAGACTATAAATAAAGGAAAGATTTAATATCTTCTATTACTACAACTTATAGCAGGGTAATATGTATGTGAAAAGCTACCCGATTTATTTTTCAGTTTGTACTACACAAACAAAAGAATATCACAATAAAATAGAAGTTTATTGATATAAAAACTCATATCATAATAAACTTGGAGTTTATTGATAATTGCACATTTCATGGTGTAAATCTGAAGTTTATCAATATTGATAATTTATTCAGTTGGCATAATTGGTTTAGCCATATCAATTTAAGTATTATGTGCAAAAATAATAGAGAATTCACATGGGTAAATATAAAAGAACTAGAAAGTTCTTTACGAATTCTCTTATATTGCTTGTTTTCATTAATTAATAGACCAACTAAAATTGGGATTGAATCCCATGAATGCTGGAAATATCAAAGGTGAATATGGGCCCATTCACCTGCCATGTACACCACATAAGATGCATCTATGAGATGGTTAGATGTGCAATTATTATTAACCCGCAACCTGGCCGGTGTTTGCGAGGTAACTTGCTTAGTAATTTAATTTCGAGCATAATTTTTCAGATTTTTCTATTCAAGAAGTTCATCTTGATAAGTTGGTTTAGCAAAATAATTTATTGAATGCCTCCACTTAATAGCTAAACTATTGCTTATGAGAATAAAATTATCTATATCAGTTTGATATAGGTTATATACGAAAGTATATTATTTTCTTCCCTCACAAGTGGTTCAGGGCCAGGAACCAAATAATTCCATCTTATTATTATTGATGTGCGCTGTATATTTTGATTAATACCATAACGTACAAAGATGGATTTTCAAAATTGAAGAAAATAAGTTGAGAAAAAGTTACACAGAATGAATTATCATTTGTACATTTAGATCCTTGAATAAGATAGTATGAACTTGAAGTTCATAAAAGGATAATTCATTTACAATATATTGCAAAGTATGTAGACGCATTTGATGACCTAAAAAAAGTAACTACATTCTCACTGCAAATGCTCCTATTAGAATAAGTTCTAGAAGGACAAAGTCTATAGTACGTTTAAGTGTTAGACCAATCGATTTCAAATAAAATTCTTGACAAAGAAGATGAGCAAATGATCAAAATGATCATAATAAGGAGGCAAGTGATCTAAAGATCACATGACATAACACTTCATAAAATCTCATGAGAGATTCAGGTACCTAAATATATGAATGAAGAGATCTCTATGTTATGTCTATATGAAAAAAAGGAGGTTGGAACCGATATAAAATGTTTGTCGACGACATCTATCATAGCGCTAAGTATAGATGAGGATCTCAAGTCGGTCGAATACAGATACAAAAATATTGGCCAAATAGAAGAAACACAATTCAAATAGAATTGGTTTCATATGAAAGACATGTAGTTTTGGACATGTAGTTCAAACACTTGAAAGTATAAAGTTAATGGTATGTGCAATCAGTTTTCGATATCTTATTTGTCTAGCATGACATGAAAACTTGATATGCATCTAATTAAAGTCTATTATATGACTTATATGACTTAACTTATATGACAATCTTTGAAGGATTTAAATCGATTGAAGCATATACAATTCTTGGTCCTGAATTACCATATGATAAGTGTAATTTGTGCACATATGTATCTTGCTATAACTATAAGCATGATAATGTGATAGCGGGAATTTTTACCTCTAAGGAGATATTGAAAAGGTTATTCTATGACATTATATGAAGATATTACATATATACAAGAATGGTAATTTCAAGGTGCAACATATTTATTCAAGTGATAATATGACTGATTTGTTCACCAAATCTCTACCGATGTCAATCTTCAAGAAGCTAGTGTACAAGATTAGGATGCGAAGGCTCAAAGATGTGAATTGATGCTCTCATCAGGGGGAGTTAATACGTGTTGTACTCTTTTTTCCTTACAAGGTCTTGTCCCACTGGGTTTTCCTTGCAAGGTTTTTAATGAGACAACCAAAAGGCATATTGTTAGATATGTGTACTCTTTTTTCTTTTCTAGAATTTTTTTCCCAATGGGTTTTATTCTAATTAAGGTTTTAACGAGGCACATTATCTGTTGAATAGACATTCAAGGGGGAGTGTTATAAATAAAATTTTATTTATGGTGAATGTCTATATTTAGAGAGATTCTAGGGTTTATTACTTGGTGGCTAAGTTACTCTCTACCTATAAATAGAGGGTTCTATTCCATTGTAATTCATCCCAAATTAATAAAATTCTCTCTCTCTATACTTTTCTCTGCAATACTCTTCTTCTTCTTTTATTGTTTTAACAAAATTAACCTTAACCGCTCATTTAATATCTTAAATTAAAAATAGCATGAAAATATATAATATATATGTATGATTTATATATAGGTAAATTTATAACGTGTATAACATATGTATACCCGTTAAAAAAAGTAAACAATCTGGCTGGTTATTACTTTAATATGACGACCCGCCGGTCGTCTTAAGAATTTATGCCCCGATCCCATATTAACTACTTTCCCCAAGTTTATTTCTACTAATTTGATTTTCCGGGATGTTCGGTTTTGAGTTTTGGAGAGTTTTGAGATACTTAGTCCCTAAATGAGAGCTTAAGTGTTGGAGAGTTGACCATAGTCGGAACAGTATGAAGACGGCCTCAGAATGAAAATCCGATGGTTCCGTTAGCTCCGTTGGGTGATTTGGGCTTAGGGGTGTGTTTGGATTGTGTTTTGAAGGTCCGTAGCTAATTTAGGCTTGAAATGCCGAAAGTTAATTTTTGAAGTTTCCGGTTCGATAGCGAGATTTTGATCCGAGGGTCAGAATGGATTTACGGAAGTTGGAATAGCTCCGTAATGTTGAATGTGACGTGTGTGCAAAATTTCAGGTCATTCGGATGAGGTTTGATAGACTTTTTGATCGAAAGCGTATTTTTAGAGTTTTTGGAATTTTAGGCTTGAATCCGATGAGAAATAGGTGTTTTGATATTGTTTTGTGCATTTCGAAGGTTGGAACAAGTTTGAATGAGGTTATAGGATATGTTGGTATGTTTGGTTGAGGTCCCGGGGGCCTCGAGTGAGTTTCGGGTGGATAGCCGGACCATTTCTTGATGTTTGAATTGCAGAAAAACTGCTGGTGTGTTGCAGACCAGTTGTTCTTCACGTTCACGACTGGCCATCGCATTCGCAAAGGGATAGGACGTGGAGCTGAAGGTTTGGCCTTCGCATTCGCGAGGGAGGTCCCGCGTTCTCAAAGGACTAGGCTCTTGATCTACGCGTTCGCGAGAAGGGGGCCGCGTTCGCGATGGGCTGGGAGCTGAGCCTCCTCGTTCGCGAAGAAGGGGACGCATTCGCGAAAAAGGAAAAATGGTCAACGTCAATTTGTACTTTGCGAATGCGAAGGTTCGACCGCGTTCGCGATTAAGGGAATCCCTGGGCAGATTTTTAAAACCCAAAATCAAGGGTTTGAGCCATAATTCATATTTTGGACTTTGGAGCTCGGGAGATTGCGATTTTTGAAGAGATTTTCACCTGGGTAATTTGGGTAAGTAATCCCTACTCGGTTTAGACTAATTTTCATGAATCTACACTTAAATCTATCTTTTAATTTTGAAATTTGTATGAAAATTGGGAAAAAGTTCTTACACCAAGAAATTGAGTTTTGATTGGGGATTTGACATCAGATTTGGATAATTTTGGTATGGTTAGACTCGTGAGAGTGTAAGGATTCTGGAACTATAAATTTTACCCGATTCCAAGACGTGGGCCCGGGGGGCATTTTGGTTATTTTACCTAATTTCGCATATTAGCTTGGAATTTAATTGTAGAATCAGTTACTTGAAGTGTTATTTATATTATGCGATTGAATTGAATAGATTTGGGCCATTTGGAGTTGAGTACTCGTGGCAAGAGCGTGGTTTCAGGTTGATTTGAGTTGGTTCGAGGTAAGTGGCTTGCCTAACCTTGTGTGAGGGACCTTCCCCTTAGGATATGATATATTTGATGATTGAAATGCCTTGTACGTGAGGTGACGAGTGCGTACTTGAGCTAATTGTTGAAAATCCGATTTTTCTTTAAGTATTTCAATTGAGTTCCTTTCTCCTGTTTTATTCTACTTGCGAATTTAGCCTGTTGTTAGTTTAGCATGTTTAGTTGACTTAATTGCCTATTTACTTAAACTGCCTTAATTGCATTACTTGAAGCATGTTAGGCTAGAATTATCTGTTTACTTACTATAAAATTTAGCATTTATCGAGTATTCTTGTGTTGCTGCTGTGTATTTTTAATTTGGGACTACGGGACGGCATCCCGGGAGATCCCCTGTACGTATTTATAATCTGGACTGAGGTGCAGGATATCAAGAGATCCCTGTCACATATATTAAGGATACCAAGAGATCCTCGGGATACCAAGAGATCCCATGCATATATTGAGGATACCAAGAGATCCTCGGGATACCAAGAGATCCCTATCATACATTGAGGATACCAAGAGATCCTCGGGATACTAATAGATCCCTATCATACATTGAGGATACCAAGAGATCCCTAGCATATATTGAGGATACCGAGAGATCCTCGGGATACCAAGAGATCCCTGGCATATATTGAGGGTACTAAGAGATCCTCGGGATACTGAGAGATCCCCGGTTATTTCCTTGTGATTGTTTTGCCTCTGTTTCAGTTATTGAATTCCTTGTTTTCCTGTATTAAATTCTTATCGTTAGTGTACAATTGTACTACTTATCTTATATTATCATGTCTTATATTCTTTATTTTATCTCAGTAGGGCCCTGACCTTCCTCGTCACTACCCGACCAAGGTTAGGCTTGACACTTACTAAGTACCACTGTGGTATACTCATGCCCTTTTTGCGCATGTTTTTCATGTGCAGATCCAGGTACTTTCACTCTGTCTTATCATCCTTGAGGCGAGGCGCTTCTGTAGAGACTTCGAGGTATATCTACCACGTCCGCAGACCGAGGAGTCCCTTTTTATCTTTCTGTAGTAGTATAGCCCTTCAATATTTCCCTTTTGGTTAGACATTTCTGGAGTTAGAGCTTCTTATGTATCTCTTAGTTTGTGATTTATGAGTTTCCGGGTTTTGGAAAAATGTATTGGTCCTGAAAGTTAATATTGTGTATGCCGAGTAGCACCTTTAAACGCTGTTTGATTACTCTATTTCTGTTTTAAATTGTTTTCTTCCGCAAATTTGGTTTATCTTCCGCATTTTAGGCTTACCTAGTCGTAGAGACTAGGTGCCGTCACGATAGTTCACGGAGGGCGAACCAGAGTCGTGACATTTAAAGATCCCAAAAAATAAGGTAGTACTCTATATTCATAGTTTTTTAAAAACTTTGTAGTATTAAATATATCATAATTTTTATTTATTTACAAACCTTTTGAAATTTATGGTCTTAAATACGACATAAATTGTTTATGGCTATAAGAACTTGTCATTAAGGGTAAAATAAAATATTCAAGCTAAAATATTTCCAGAAACCAATTTTTTTTTAAAAAAATAGTATTCTATTTTGAATAGATTAATGAGGAAATAATATCTTCTTCTTTTTTTGTAGCGGAGAAAGTAATAACAATGAATTTTTTTTGTTTTCATTATATCTATTGTGATTAGACTAATGAGAATATAATGCCATCCTTTGTTAGTAGGAGAAAATAATAAGAATGAATTTTAGCTGTTTTTTTTTGGTAATTAATTTTCTTTTATATTAATCACCAGAGATCAGACTTTACAATTCCATAGTCGAGCAAAAACTCAGCTGACTATCTCAAAGAAATAAACAAGATGCTAGCCTAAGAACATAGAAACTAATCTACTCTTCTAGATAAAACTGTTGCATATGATTCTTAGCTCGAGGCACTACTCTAACATTATAAATGTAAGCTATTTCTCTTGCTAATACATCACTGTTACGATATCTTTGCTCAAGTATACGTGTGTTCCTTTCAATCCATAGTGCATATGAGGTTTCAGCATAGACCATCCTGAAAATACTGGCCTTGTTTGACTTCCCTTTACCTTTCTTGATGATCCATTGGAGGTGTTGATCCCAGCTGGAAATGATCATATGATCTTCTTGAATCCATCTCAGAATTTTCTCCACAGTTTCGTTGCATATGAGCACTGCACAAATAAGTGTTTCCTTGTTTCAACTTGGCCTTGGTACATAACAAATTGATGGGTGACATTTAATCCCCAGTTAGCTAGTCTGTCTTTGGTAGGTAATCTTCCATGTAACAACAACCACATATTGAATACTACCTTTGGTCGAGCAGAGTTCTAAAACACTAGACATTTCCAGCTCATTTTTGGCAAGTCTCCCATTAACTGTAAGTATATTTGCCTAATACTACTAGTATTATGATCATTGGAGTTCTAAGCTTGTAGCAAGATATTTCTTGACCTAATTATTCTTCTTCCCATTCAACTAGCCTGTTGTGGGACTGGCATATGTTGTAACTATTGTTGCTTGATGTAGTAAGCATTAATCCATCTTATCGATAGCTTATCCTCTTTGTGAGCCAAATCCCTGCATCTTTTAGCAATTGCAGCCTTGTTCCACAAAGAAAGATTTATGAGATTTAATCCACCAACAGATTTAGGAGTACACATCTTCTCCCATGCCACAAATGCCTTCTTAGTGATAGTATTACTTCCTGACCAAATATAACTTCTACAAAGAGCCTCAATCATTTTCAGAACCTTAGCAAGCAAGATGATTAGCTGAGCGTAGTAAGCTTTGATGCCAAATATGACAAGTTGTACTAGTTTCACACGACCAACATATGATAACTTTTTAGTAGTCCATGAGGAGATCTTGGCTGTGATCTTCTCAATCAAAGGTTGCCACTGAATGAGAGCTATTTTCTTAGTGGAAAGGGGGATACTTAGGTATTTGAAAGACAAGGAGCCTTGTTCAAATCCTAGATGATCCAAGATCTGTTTCTTCACCTTTTGTTTCACTCCACCAAAATATACTGAACTTTTACTCAAATTGGCTTGTAAACTTGAAGCTTCAAAGAACTGAGAAAAATATTTGTACAGTGTCATTATTGAGGACAGATCACCCTTGGAAAATAATAACAGATCATCAACAATACTCATATGAGTTATGCCTAACTTCCTGCACCTGGGGTGGTATTGAAAAGTAGACTCCTTAAGTTCATTGAGAAATCTGCTCAAATACTCCATCACAATGGAAAATAGGAAAGGAGAGATGGAGTCTCCTTCTCTAAGACCCTTAGTAGCATTAAAAGGTTCAGTAGTTTCTCTATTCACAAGGACAATATAGTTTACTGTCTTGATACATTCCATTATCAATTTGATGAATCTGTCAGGGAAACCAATCTCTTCTATCACTTGTTGTAAAAAAATCCACTCCACTGAATCATATGCTTTTTGGAGATCAATCTTTATCATATATACCTAGGGGATATTTGAGCTCTAGTATAGGATTTAATCAGTCCATGAGCCAAAATTACATTATCTGTACTGTTTCTGCCAGGAATAAAACCAGCTTGGTCTTCAAGAATTATGGTTGGTATAACTTTCTATAGTCTAGAAGCCATGACCTTAGAAATCATCTTGTATAGGACTGCACAACATGCTATTGGTCTGTACTCCTTGATTGTGGTTGGCTTGGATATTTTAGGAACTAGAGTTATGGTGGAACAATTTATTGGTTTATAGATCTTATCAGTTAAAAAGAACTCCTTGATAGATTCTGTAACCTGAGTGTTGATAATGCCCTAAGCCTTCTTGAAGAACACTGCATTAAATCTATCAATACTTGGTGCTTTATCATCCCCAATAGCTTTAAGACTCTCAATAATTTCTTGATCTATTATCTCTGCACATAATTCCCTTCTTCGTTGATGAGACAAAATAAGACCATTTTTCACGTATGTTCTATTTATGGAAAGAAGGGAATTGGCAGCTAATCCCATTAAACTTTTGTAAAACTCTATAATCTCTTTTTTAATAGCTGCAGGGTCAGTCAACTTGTCTCCTAGTACTATTGTAATTTCCGTAATCTGCTTTCTTTGAGCTCGATCTTTCATGACTGCTGTAAAGTATTTGGAGTTGGAATCACCCAATTTTATCCATCTTGCTCTAGCCTTCTGCTGTAGTACATTCTCCTCAATTAAAGACCACTTATCAAGGTTAGTAGTGTTTCTTTCTCCATATCTAATAAAGCATCAGTATAAGAATTGTAATATGCTCTTGGGTGTTCTTCAGTTCTAGTCTGTCCTTTTCAATTCTTTGAGTGATGCCTCTGAATTCCCTAGCATTCAAAGCCTTCAGAAGAGACTTCAATTCTTTCAACTCTGTGCACACTGATTTCAAAGTCCCATGAGTATTGTGAGAATTCCATATATTTTCCACTATTTAAGAAAAGTCTTCATGTGATGCCCATATGTTGAAAAATCTGAAACGTAATCTACCAGTCCAAGTTGAAGATGAAAAAGTTAGTGACATAGGAGCATGATCTGAAATTTGAGGCAGATCATAGACAGTTTCTACATGGCCCAAAAACATCATCCACACATAGTTACCAAAGATTCTGTCCAGTCTGCACTAACCCTATTTGCACCAGGTTGTTTGTTTGTCCATGTATAATATTTCCCCCTCCAAGGTAATTCTGTCAATGCTGCTTGTTATAGACAATGAACAAATTCTTGAATCTCTGAATAACTGACTAGATTATAGGAAAGACTATCATTAGGATATAACACTGGATTGAAATCCCCTGCAATTATCCATGGACTTATGATACTTGCTGATAGTAGTTGTAAATTATCCATAAAGTTCTTCTTTGTTCTATCCCATTATAGCCATAAACTACAGTAAGTAAGCAGTCTATGTGTCCCCTTCTACTCTTCACTAGGCAATGAATCATTTGAGGATCATCCTTAAGACCAGTGATAATGAGATGATTAGTATCTCATAACAATCAAATCCTGCCATTCCTAGCATCCTTATAATTTGTCAGCATACTCCATCCAGGAATAATTGCTTTTGATATCCTTTGAGCCTTTTCTTACTTCACTTTGGTTTCTACAAGACCTACTAATTTTTTTATTGCTTCTAATATACTCTCTAACCTCCTTCCGCTTATACCTTTTATTTACACCTCTAATATTCCTGAACAACCAATTCATTTATATTGACTGTTGCTCCCACCTCTATCCCACCTCTATCACCAGGTGGAATATAGACTTCATATTTACTTGTAGACATTGTCTCAAACCTATTTATCACTGAAATGGGTGACAACTGAGGGAAGTTAATGAGGTTCAGTTCATGGCTTTGTATTGTTTTGCCTTTATCAACCTGCTTCTCATCTATAGATACCAAACTTTGTTGAGTATTGCTCTCCTTAGGTTCATGTGTTTGTCCATGGATTTCAGTTTCCATATTGGTGCTAGTTTGTTGTGGCATCTCAGATGAGACTATATCCCTTGGCACAGATACAATAGGCATAGGACCCTTAGTTCTCCATTCCTGTATGATGACCTTATTTCTCCTTGCTTTCTTAGGCTAAAGTGGCTGTTGTGTAACAGGTTTTACTTGATTAGAACACTTGTGTTCCACCACTAAATATTTCTCACAATAGACAGACTTCCAGTCATATGTGACACTTTGCAAGAACTTCATTCCAGTTGGATCCATCACCATAACTTCACTTGGCAGCTCTGTAATAACATTAACCTCAATAAGCATCCGAGCAAAGGATACTCGAGTCTGTTTAGTGGTACACTCATCAACAAATATAGGCCTTCCAATCACACTAGCAATTCTACTAAGTGAATCAACTCCCCAACAAGACATAGGTGATTTAGGAAATTTGACCCACAATGGAATAACAGTAGGAAATTCTTTAGTGAAATCAAAATCAGGGGTCCATGGTTTTAGGACTATAGGATTGTTGGCTATTTAATAAGGACAAGCACAAAGGATTTCATGAGCATCTTCAATGGTTTTAAATCTAATTATGTAGTATCCTTCATCATGATAGAACAAATCAGGCTCAGGTACATGTGACCAGTGCAAATTAATATACCTCTTCATCGCATTATACCCTGGTCCATCTCCGAGAATATAAGCAATCAAAGCACACTTCCATTTGTTTTCTTCCGCTTCCACCTCTGATTTGTCTAATTGAACCATAGGTTGTCCTTTTACCATATCTGTCTCTACTAATTTCTCCGATGAACTTACTTGAACTTGAGCTGGTTTGTGCATGTTTACTGTTCCATTGGCTGGAACTATCATAGTAGCTACAGTAGAACTAACTAACACTGGTGATGTTAGATCTAGCTTCTTAGAGATGTTAGGATGGCTCGAAATGGAACCAATTTCACATGCAGCATCTTCCTTAGCTGGATCTGAATTTTGAGATGAAGCTGGTGGAGTAGCTACTGGAGCTACTTTTCCATCAATGGCTAATTTCCTATAATCATCAAGCTTCCCAGAGTAGGTAATGGATATTTACGTGGTCGACCCCTTCCAATGCCTCTTCCTTTCGCCATGGCTACACTATCGGCACACGTTTAACTAACGTGCGTCGAGAGCATTTTGAAGAAGAAGAGTCTAACTGTTTCCATTATATATATATTATTATTATTTTGGTTAAATGGGTAAAATTTTATTTAACCAAGCATAGAAATGTACAATTCCTAGCTCATTTTAACTCTAGAGCTTGGCCAAAGAGAAACAAAAATTCTATCAATCTAATTCCCCCACCCCCACTCCCAACCCCACCCCCTCCAAATCTATTTCTCTATTTACATATGTCATATGTCATACCAAGCCAAGACTTGGATAGGGTAGCTATTTAAACTTTCCAATATAGTCTTCCATTTGATCTCTAAGATGTAATTGTAATAAATGTTTTTGATTTTTTGAGTGCAGGAAGTTACTTACCGGAAACAAGCTCTCTATTTTCTAAAGGCAGAGGTAAGGTCTGCGTACACTCTACCCTCCTCAAATCCTACTTGTGAAACTACACTGAGTATATTGTTGTTGTAGAGCAGGAAGTTACTTACCCGTGAAACCTGCACAAGTTTCTCTCATTCTAAATGTGATAGATTGCTGCTGGGAATAGGAATGCTAGTATACTTGCTCAATGCCTGTTGTTGTTACTCCTTTTTTATAACTATTCAATTTCATCATTCTAGGTGCCAATTTGGTGTCATTCTCTCATCTAGTGTAGCAATGTAGCCCATACAGTTCTTGAATAATCGCGTTCAAATAAAATATGGTTCAGTATTTCCTCAATGTTTATTCTACATAGTATGCAATCACTAGACACCCATATAACCTGTTCCTCAGTTTATCAACCGTAGCCAGTCTTTTATGAAGAGCCAACCAAAGTATGGATTGGTGCCTGGGTAATGATTTTGATCCTATTGCTATTCTCCTCCATGGACTCTTTTGGTATTGTTAATCCTAAATTGATTCTTTGAATTAGATTTTGTGAAAATCTCAAAAGAGAAGATCTTCAAAATTCCTAAATTCGTGGGGTTTATAAAAATTTTGTTGCTATTTTTTGAAACTAGAATACCGCGAGTCATTATAAATATAAGTTTTATTTTGTATATCTTTGTAAAGATCCATTCATTAATTATTATTTTTGTGATGTATATGCTTGTCCTTCTTAAAGACCATTTTAGTTATGGATGGATTATATTTTGAAGAAAAAAAAAAGGGGTTAAAATTTTCAGCTCTTGTAATGATTTTTCAAAGGAATTTTTACATACTTATACACTATTGAAAATTTTATTACCCTCCCTATTCAAGTTTTAATTTAATTACATTCTATATACAAATTTATCAATTATATATACTTTAGGAATTAAATGGGTATCTCGTTATAGTAGGAATCAATTATTTCCCATCCTTATTCTCTCTCCCTCATACGCTCTCTCTCTGTGTGTGTCTCTCTCTCCCCTTGCTCTCTCTCTCTCTCTCTACGTCTCTCTCTATCTCTCAATCCCTAATTCCAGTAATGTAGAGTAAAGGAAAGAGAGCAGCAATTCCCACCATTGACAGCCATTAAAAAACTTTGAAGCTTTGAATTTGAATTTGGGTTTTCAAAAAATATTATTTGTTTGAATTGGGTATTGTTGCAAACAATTGGAAATTCTCTCTACGTCTCTCTCTATCTTTCAATCCCTAATTCCAGTAATGTAAAGCAAAGAAAAAGAGAGCAGCAATTCCACCATTGACAGCGATTAAAAAGCTTTAAAGCTTTGAATTCAAACTTGGATTTTCAAAAATTATTATTTGTTTGGATTGGGTGTTGTTGCAAACAATTGGAAATATTGTTTGAAGTTTATATCTCAATTTTGAGGGTGTTTTGGTGAAAACTACACTTGATTTTGGCTGAATTTCAGAATGAAACTCGAAGAAGAAGAAGAAGAAGAAGAAGAAGAAGAAGAAGAAGACATGACATACATTATACTTACAAAATTATAGTAAAGTTATAGAAAAATTATATTCTCGTGTTTATATGTCACGACCCCAAATACCCGGTCGTGATGGCGCCTATCTGTCACGACCCGAATTTCCTACCCTCGGAAGTCGTGATGACGCCTACCCGTGGAAGCTAGACAAATCGCTTATTGTAGAATTTCGAACTCATTTATTAGTCCTTTTTAACAACTTAAACTAACATGTGATCAACAGTAAAACATTAACGTTAAGTAAAAACAAGTGGAAGACTTAATCTGATATAAGTAACCATAACCAATACGACTACGTCAACATACATCTCTACCCGGAAACTGGTGTCACGATATCACGGACTGTCTATGAATACTATAACAAATGTCTGAAAAGAAAGTACAATCTGTCTCAGAAACAAATGAAAACAGAATACATAATAGGATAGAAGAGAACACCGGGCCTGCGGACTACCTCGGGATCTCTAGTTGGACTGAAGGCAGCCACCCCAAATGCTACTATCCAAAAGTTGCTCCGGGATCTGCACATAGTGCATAGTGTATCATCAGCACAACCGATCTCATGTGCTGGTAAGTGCCTGGCCTAACCCCGGCGAAGTAGTGACAAGGCTAGGACCATACTACTAAATAAACATGTGCAGTTATATAATATGCAGCGGAAAACAAAACATGAATAAACAAGTAGAGATGAGAGGGGGTACATGTTGTGGGAAAATATCGGTACCAACATTAAATTAAGAGGAAAGCATAACAAAATTTAGAATTTACAGCAAAACAATAAGGACTCGTATCCAATCTAAAAACACTTCGTGTTATCAACTGTTACGGTGCGCAACCCGTTCCCAAAACATACTAACTCTATTGCGGCGTGCAACCTGATCCATACCATTTATCACTGTTGCGGTATGCAACTTGATCCAATAATATTATTGTTGCGGCGTGCAACCCGATCCAAATATAATATTATTGCGGTATGCAGCCCGATCCAAATATACAGTTCAACACTAGTCACAACAAGTGTCTCGGCAAGGGATCAATATAGAAACCATACTATCCCGGCAAGGGAATCGACAGTATAAGCAACTACGTCCCGGCAAGGGAAATCAGCTATAACCAAACTTGTTCCAACATCTAACTACCTCAATTAGCACCAATACTCAATCATAAGTACTTCCCATGAGGATAATCATAATCCTTGCTCAACACAGAAAATCAACAGCTTAGGCATTCGTAGGATTTATCAAGAACACAACAATTTCAAATTTAAGACCCACGGTCATGCTTGACATCAACGTATAGATACTCGTCACCATGCCTATATGTCGTACTCAACAAAGAACATGTAGCACATAGGACACAACTCCTAATCCCTCAAGCTAAGGTTCTCCAAACACTTACCTTGATGCCACGAACATAATTCAAGCCTCTACTATCGCTTTACCTCGTGATTCCACCACCAATTCGCTCGTATCTAGCTACAAGTTACTTAATTACATCAATAAACACTAAATGAATCAATTCTAATGCATGAAAATGAGTTTTTTTAAAGTTTTACCCAAAAGTCAAAAATTGCCCCGGGTCCACATGGTCAAAACCCGAGGTTCGAACCAAAACCCGATTACCCATTGCCCCACGAACCCAAATATATAATTTGTTTTGAAATCGGACCTTAAATCGAGGTCCAAATCCCCAATTTTTTAATTGCACCCATAACACCCAATTTCCCCCATGAAAATCATTGATTTTGAGTTGAAATCATGTGAAAAGATGTTAATGATTGAAGAAAATGAGTTAAAATTGACTTACAATCGATTTGGAAGAAGAATTGTCTTTGAAAAATCGCCCAAGAGTGTTTTGGTTTTGAAAGAGTGTGAAAACTGGGAGATTTTCGGTTAAGTTATAAAATTGTTTTATAACAGGTTGCAGATATGGGAATTGCGACTAGGGTTCGCAATTTCGAACCCCGACCTCTGCTGAGTTCGCATTTGCGAAGGGGTTCTCGCATTTGCGAGTTGGGAAATGCGAACAAGGGATCACATTTGCGATAATTGGCCCAAAAGGGGCCTATCGCATTTGCGAGGAAGAGCTGGCCTGGGCTGTTTCACATTTGCGACTCAGCCTTCGCATTTGCGAGCCAGGCCTGATCACACCAGCTAAAAACCTGCAATTCACCAAGTCCAAAATCTACCCCGTGGCCTATCCAAAACTCACCCGAGCCCTCGGGGCTCCAAACCAAACATGCACACCAACCTAAAAATATCATATGGACTCGCTCGTATATTCAAATTACTAAAATAACATCAACAACTATGAATTTAGCATTAAAATCATGAAATTTCTCAAGAACTTCAAATTTCCCATTTTTCTCAAATATGATCCGATTTATGTCATTTGAAGTCCGTTTCTTACCAAATTTCACAGACTTATCTTAAATCACATATAAGACTTATACCGGGCGCTGGAACCAAAATACGGGCTCGATACCATAAAGTTCTAATCACAATTCATTTCCAAATCTCATAAATAATTTCAGAAAATAATTTTCTTTAAAAATTCATTTCTCGGGCTTGGGACCTCGGAATTTGATTCCGGGCATACGCCCTAGTCCCATATTTTTTTACGGACCCTTCGGGACCTTCAAATTACTGGTCTGGGTTCGTTTACCCAAAATGTTGCCCGAATTCAACTTAAATGCATTTTAAGCCAAAATTTCAACATTTTTCACAGATTTTCACATAATAGCTTTCCGGCTACGCGCCCAGATTGCGCACACAAATCGAGGTGATGCTGAAAGAGGTTTTTAAATCCTCGAAATGCAGAATTCATTTTTAAAAATAAGAGATGACCTTTTGGGTCATCACACTATCACAATACTAGGTAAGCCAACCTAAACAAGTAACCACAATAAATTCCTTTTAATAAACCTTTTTTTCTAACACTGATTGAGTTTCAAATTTTCATAAGAAATATCAAAATCACTGAAATGTGCGGAAAGACAGTACAATAACAAACCAACATAGCCCAACAATCCGGTGTCACAAGTCTAGAGCCTCTAAATACGACCAGTCCGACTGACTAATACATAATAAGCCCAAAAATGTAGAAAACAAAGATAGGAAGGATTAAACTAGGGCTGCGGATGCCGTGGAGCTACCTTGCAGTCTCCGATAAGCTCCGATAATGCTGGGGACCCTCACTCTGCCGCTCGAACACCTGGATCTGCACACAAAGTGCAGGGAGTAACGTGAGTACGCCAACTCAGTAAGTAACTAAAGTAAATAAGGTCCAAGTGTAGTGACGAGCAGTTAAAAATCATATATAAGAGTATGCAAGAGAGTATCAAATCAAACTCAATAATTTAAAAGCTAGTTACTTCGTAAAAACTTCATTTTCAATTGAAATACTTTGAAATCATTTACTTAGCAGTTTTCAACAGAGGCTCATTATAAAAGAAGAGTGAAATCAACAAAAAATATCATAAATGGGCCCCTCGGGCAAGGTATCACTCATAAATATAGAGGTCACTCGTGACTCAACTCTCGTCACACAGTACTCACACTCGACACTCAGGCTCAATAATATTTCATAATAGTATTAATCATAATAACCGCTGTGGCATGTAGCCCGATCTATTGTTTATAGTCGACTACGCTCACTAGGGGTGTACAGACTCTGGAGGGACTCCTACAGCCCAAGCGTCATATCGCTGCGGCCAGCCCGATCCAATATATATATATATATATATCGTTACGGCATGAAGCCCGATCCATATAAGTATTGCTGCGGCGTGCATCCCGATCCATAATATATATATATATATATATATATATATATATATATATATATATATATATATATATATATATATATAATCCTCACCATTAGGTACTCAACCTCTCAGTCATTAACCTCACAGCCACTCGGGCATAACAATGGAAATTAGGGAAACTCAACCCAAACAGTTTTCACATTTTAAGAAGTAGAGTGATAAAAACTAGGTCTAAACAATAAACAGGTAAAACATGACTGAGGATATGCTTTCAAACAGATAGAGTGAGGAAACAGTAAAAAAATGCCCCTAAGGTCTCAACAGGTCAGCACAAGGCCCCAAACATGGCATACAACCCATAATATAGTATCAATCTCTAAAATACGTGATATCATACGATTTCAAATCAAATATGCGGCTTAATAGGTGCTACGTGACGGACCAAGTCACAATCCTTACTGGTACATGCCCACACGCTCGTCACCTCATTTATCAAAATAATACAAAATACCGGGGTTTTATATCCTCAGTTCCATATTTACAATTGTTACTTACCTCAAACTGGATGAAATACTACTCCGCGATGCCTTTGCCTCTCGCCTCGGCCTCACTTCGCGTCGAATCTACCCAAAATTAGAATCATAATATTAGAATATGCTAAGAGAACGAAGACCATGCGAAAATAATCAAATTATACCAAAAATCCGAAATTGATCCACACCCGACTCCCGGGCTCACATCTCAAAATTTCATAAAAATTACATCAATAGAATCCTTATCCTCCCACGAGTCTATTCATACCAAAAGCATCAAAATCGGACCTCAAATGGTCCCTCAAATCCCCACTCAAAGCTCTCCAATATTAAAACCTAATCCCTCAATTTTCTTCCTTAATTTCCACTAATACCATGATTAAACAATGGAAAAATGGTCATAAACTCAAGCAATGAAGCTTAGGTAACTTACCCAACTGATATTCTTCGATTTCCCCTTGAAATTCACTGCCCTAGCTCACTTCCTGTCTTAAAAAATGGAGAACTTAGCAAAAATTCGCGAAGGAAACCTTATATACTTTCTGACCTAGGTATTTCGCACATGCGGTCCCTTTTTCCGCTTCTGCGCTACCGCTTTTGCGGTTTTCACTTAAATCCCCTGTGACGACTCGGCCAGTCGTCTCATGAGTTACCGCTCTGTTTCCCTTATTTCTGCTTCTTTATGCTTTGTTTAACTGTGTTATGTGGTATCGGGTCGGTCGGATCGAGTTCGGAAAGGATTTGGTAAGGTTTTAGACACTTAGTCTCTTTAGAGTGAGTTTAAGATGGAAAAGTCAATCGCATGTTGACTTGTGTGTTAGAGGGCTCGGATGTGAGTTTCGATGGTTTGGTTAGCTTCGGGAGGTGATTTGGGACTTAAGAGCGTGATCGGAATGAGTTTTGGAGGTTCAGAATAGATTTAGGCTTGAATTGGCGAAATTGGAGTTTTGGCGATTTCCGGTTGATAGGTGAGATTTTGATATAGGATTCGAAATGGAATTTCAAGAGTTGCAGTAGTTCCGTTGTGTCATTTGGGATGTGTGTGCAAAATCTTAGGTCATTCTGACGTGGTTTGGTTGGGTTTTTGATGAAAAGCGGAATTTTGAAGTTTTTGGAAACTTAGGCTTGAATCTGATGTGTTTTGGTCGATTTGATGTTGTTTGAGGTGTTTTGAAGATTGGTACAAGTTTGGATAAGGTTTTGGGTGCCTTTGGTTGAGGTCCCGGGGGCCTTGGATGTGTTTTGGAGGGTTGAACGGACAATTTTGAGTTAAAGAAAAGTTGCAGATTTCTATTCAGCTGTTGCAGATTTCTATTCAGCTGTTGCAGGTACTTTACTCTTCGCATTCCCGAGTGGACCCTCGCGTTCGCGAATAGTCAGTTGAGGAAGGTGGAACTTAAGCCTTCGCGTTCGCGAGGAGACTACGCGTTCGCGAAGGGCTAAGTATTTGTGCATCGCGTTTGTGGGGTAGTGTCACGTTCGCATAGAAGAAAATGAGCGGCTGAGCTTCAGTGGATTTAATTCATCGCGTTCGCGATAGGTGTACCGCGATCGCGAAGGCCTATCTGAGTGAAGTATCGCGTTTGCGATGGGGTTGTCGCGATCGCGTAAGAGGAATTTTGGTCAAGATTATTTTGTGCTTCGCGAACGCGAGGCTTTGACCGCGTTCGCAAAGAAGGATTTCCAGGCCTGGGCAGAAGGTTTAAAAGGTCGTCTTGTCCGCAAATGTGGGGTTTATTTCACCCATTGTTGGTCGTTTTTGGAGCTATTTGAAGGAGATTGAAGAGGCATTCAAGGGGAATCACTTGGAGGTAAGAATTTTGGATTAAAACTCGATTCTATTGTGAAATCTACCTTATAAATCATAGAATCTAAGCCTAAAATTGAGGAATTAGGGCTTGAGATTAAGAGACTTTAAAATGAGTTTGAGGGGTCATTTGGACTCCGATTTCAGTGTTCTTGGTATGTATGGACTCGTGGGAGGATAAGGATTCCGTTGATGTAATTGTTATCGAGTTTTGAGATGTGGGCCCGAGGTTTGGGTTTGGCCAATTTTGGGACTTTTTGTATTATTTGATTGTTTTCGCTTGAGCTTCGTTCCCTTAGCATATTTTGACGCCGTGATTTTGTTTTTGAATAGATTTGACGCTAGTGGAGGCCAATTCAAGGGGCAAAGACATCGCGAAGTAGTATTTCACCGGTTTGAGGTAAGTAACCATTGTAAATCTAGAACTGAGGGTACAAACCCCGGTGTTTCACTTGTTTTGATAAATGCGATGACGCACATGCTAGGTGACGAGCATGTGGGCGTGCACCGGTAGGGATTATGACTTGGTCAGTCCCGTAGCAACTATTAAGTCGCGTATTTGATTTGGAAATCTTATATTATTTCGTACTTTAGTCATTTATACTGTGTTATGGGTTGTACGCCATGTTTGAGGCCTTGTGCTGACCTGTTGAGACCCTTAAAGACATTTTTACTGTTTTTCCTCACTTTACTTGTTGAAAGCATATCCTCAGTCATATTTTACCTATTTAAATGTTTAAAACTGATTTTATCACTCCACTTCTAATAGTGAGGACTATTTGGGCTGAGTTCCCTGATTTCTATTATTGTGCCCGAGAGGCTGTGAGGTTAATGACTGAGAGAGGTTGAAAACCTAATGGTGAGGATATAATATATATATATATATATATATATATATATATATATTATGGATCGGGCTGCACGCCGCATCGATATATATATTGGATCGGGCTGCACGTCGCATATATATATATATATATATATATATATAGGATCGGGTTGCGCGCCGCAATGATATGACGCTTGGGCTGTAGGAGCCCCTCCAGAGTCTGTACATCTTCAGTGAGCGTAGTCGACTATAAATTACGGATCGGGCTGCATGCTACAGCGGTTACTATGATTTCTATTATTATGAGATATTAATGAGCCTGAGTGCTGAGAGTGAGTACTGAGTGACGAGAGCGAGTCACGAGTGACTGAGAGGCTGCCCGAGAGGCCATATTCTGAGTGATTCTTGGCCGAGAGGCCCAGTTATGATATTTTTACTGATTTCACTCTTCTTTTAAAATAAGCCTCTGTTGGAAAAATTGCTAAGTATATGATTTCAAGTGTTTTAAACTGAAATTGATGATTTTACGATGAAACTGGTTTTAAACTGTGAAGTTGACCTGTTATCCTGTTGTTTATTTAGTTATATGATTTGTAACTGCTCGTCACTACTTTCAGACCTTTTTTACTTTAGTTACTTATTGAGTTGGCGTACTCACGTTACTCCCTGCACCTTGTGTGCAGATCCAGGTGCCCGAGTGGCATTGTGAGTGTCCTCAGCTGATCCAGAGGTTGCCGGAGATTTCAAGGTAGCTGCATAATGTCCGCAGCGTCTGTTTTCTCCTTCTTATCTTGTTCTTTTCCGCATTTTCTAGACTTACGTTGTATCAGGCAGTCAGTTATGTAGTAGAGGCTCTAGACTCGTGACACTAGATATTTGGGGCTGTGTAGTTTTCATGTTTATTTGACTTCCACATATGTAATTGTGTTTTAAATGCTTATTACGGAAATTCGGTATTTAAACCTGTGTTAGAAAATGGTTTTATAAAAGGAATTTGTTGTAGTTAATGGTTTAGTTGGCTTGCCTAGTAATGTGATAGGCGCCATCACGACCGGGTATTTGGGGTCATGACAAGTTGGTATCAGAGCCTAGGTTACATAGGTCTCGCGAGTCATGAGCCGGTTTAGTAGAGTCTCGCAGATCGGTACAGAGATGTCTGTATTTATCCTCGAGAGGCTGCAGAACCTTTAGGAAAATCTTCATATTCTTGAAATTCTTGTCGTGCAAACTTGTTGATCCGAATACTAAACTTCTGTTATTCCTTTCTCTCACAGATGGTGAGGACACGTGCTACCGGGCAGGGTGGACGACCACCAGTTCCACCAGTTGGGGCCACCAGAGAACGAGGACGCGATCGAGGCTGTGGTAGGGGTAGAGCAGCTAGGGCAGCACCTGTAGATCCACAAGTTACCCCAGTTCAGGATCAAGCCCTAGTTGTGGATGCTACAACATCACCAGCTCAGGCACCAGCCGTACCCATTATGATTCCAGGCCTTCATGAGGCTTTAGCTCAGATCTTATCAGTGTGTACCGGTTTGGCTCAACGATTTTAATTACTACAACCACAGCTACTTCTCAGGCCGGGGGAGGCACCCAAATTCCCGTTGTTCGCACACCTAAGTAGGTTGTGCAGGGACTACAGACACCGAGGGCACCTCCAGCTCAGCCGGTTGCACCAGCTCAGGAATTTGTGGTACCAGTTATGCTAGACGACGAGCAGCGTCGACTAGAGAGGTTTGGTCGACTCAAGCCTCTGACTTTTAGCGGTGCAGAGGGCGAGGATGCCCAGGGTTTCTTATATAAGTGCCAGAGGATGCTTCGTATAGCAGGGATTCTAGAGACCAGTGGTGTAGCTTTTACCACCTTTTAGTTTTCTGGGGCTACCTTCATTTGGTGGGAGGCGTATGAGAGGCGTAGGCCTGTTGGTGCAGCGCCCCTTACTTGGTAGCAGTTCTCTGTTCTCTTCCTAGAGAAATATGTACCACTGTCTTGCCGAGAGGAGTTGCGCAGGCAGTTCGAGCAGTTGCGTTAGGGAGAGATGACTGTGACACAGTATGAGATGCGGTTCTCTGAGTTAGCCCGTGATGCGGTTTGGTTAGTTCCCACAGATCGAGAGAGGATTATGAGGTTTGTTGATGGTCTCACATATCAGCTTCGAATTCTCATGACTAGGGAGAGGGTGACAGGTGCTACTTTCGAGGAGGTTGTTGACATCGCCCGTGAGATTGAGTCGGTTCGCCGCCAGGAGCGAGAGGAGAGGGAAGCCAAGAGGCCTCGGGGATCTGGTAGCTTTAGTGGTGCTCCTTCGAGGGGTCAGTTCCAACAGGGACGAGGCCACTGATAAGTTAGGATTTTAACGTGTTTTATGCCCCTACTTGCTTATACTTTTAGTATAAATTGCTACAAAATAGTCCCAAAAGGCTCACAGGTTGTGCTTGATTGCAGGTTTGAGTGACAAAGTGAAGAAATGTCCAAGATCGGCTCAAAAAGGAGTGAAACCTGCTCAAGTATCAAAGACCAAGAAATTCAAGAGGAGAAGGCCTAGTGCGGACTGCTCAAAAGTGACTGCGGCCGCACTAGGAGGTTTAGAGACATGGTTATTCAGGCTGAAGTTCACGAGGCCGCGGTAGGATTTTCGCGGTCCGCTGTAAGGCTACGCGGCCGCACTACTTATTTGTGCGGTCTGCGTCCAGAGATTCAGAGAACCATCATTTTTGCCAAGACCATGCCATGTGGGCAGCGGTCGTCACCGCGCGGTTCGCGCCAGAGCCCCTCCGCGGCCGCACTACTCTTTTACGCGGTCCGTGTCCTCCAGTTCAAAGAGCTTAAAGTTGAAGTCAAAAGAGTTAGTGCGGCCGTGGTTGCTTTTGTGCGGCCCACACTGACCCCACAGGGGTATTTTTGTCCATTTTTTCTAGCCTAGTATAAATAGAATATTTTACCATTCTTAGGTCAAGTTTGGTACTCAGAAACGCAGTTGAGCTCGTGAGACCGATATTGTAGCCATTTTTAGCACTTTTGCTTCCCGTTAACAATAGATTATTATAGTTTCTTCTTAGTAATTAATTAATATGTTTAGTTCTTCATCTATTTCTTCAGTTTCTTCTTTAATTATGTGTAGCTAAACCCATTAGCTAGGGTTGTGGCTCAACCCTAGTGTGGGTAATCGATGGGTGTTGCCATCTAGGTTTAGATTGATATTGGGTGTTTTCTATTTGGGTTGATTTTATGTTTTTATTCAAGAATTGGTGGTTGCAAACACTGATTCACGCTTAGTGAGTTTAACTCTTCTTGAGAAAGAGAGTCTATGACCCTAAAATTGACCCAACAAGGAATTGGGATGAGCCCACGAGAAATGGTAGTCCCAATTAACGGGTTAAATCTCGAGAGAGTAATCACCCTACTTGAACCCTAGTTGCTTGGTCTCATTGGCCTACCCAATTGATCTCGAGAGAGTCAATTGGGCAAAATTACTCTCTCTACCGAGAGGTGTGAGAGTGGGTGCAATTGTGCAACGGTTATAGCATAATCCCCAAATATGTCAATCTATCCTTAGTCACATCTACCCGTCAATTAGCCACCTAGGTGATGCTACGACCCTAGTGCCCTTCTTCCCATTAGATACAACTAAGCACTATTCTCATAGTATAATTTAGAGTTAATCATTAGTTTTATAAAAATAGTTATAATTCGAAAGCTCAAATTTTTTTGAAGTGACATTAGGAGTATAAACACATCTCTAGGATAGACAGAAAATACAACTCCACTACTAGCTTCCTGAGAAAATCGATCCCAACTCTCATATCGGGTAAAAGCTATTGCGACCCGCTTTTCCTACCTTAGTGTAGCGTCGAGTTGGTTGCGACCACTTTTTGGCGCCGTTGCCGGTGAGCTTACGGTGTTGACTATCTGTTTATTTATTTTTGTGTTTTGCTTCTTTTTCCTTCTTGTTTACTAATTTTGTTTGTGTCGATCAATCAGGTACAATGGCTCTTAATGCAAATGACCCTCTCGGCAATGTGATAGCGGGGGAGGAGGTAGAGGATCTAGAACAAGATGAGGTCTTACCTCAAGTTCCACGGAGAGGCCGAAATGCCAATGTAAATGCAAATGAGAACAACAATATTCCAGACCCTCCTTCGGCACCGCCGAGAGTGGCTCCCAGAGTTTTACCAAATCAAGAATACGCCAGTGCTATTGTTCCTCCCCGAATCCGTACGGGGAACTTTCAAATCACAAATGTTATGTTGACCTTGCTCGAGCAAAGAGGGTATTTCATGGGTGCCTCCGATCAAAATGCCTACAAGCACTTGAAGGGGTTCGTGGATACATGCTGGGGCAGCAAGCAGACAAACGTGTCCGAGGATGCGTTGAGATTGAGGCTTTTCCCGTTCTCTCTTCGGGGTAAAGCATTGGATTGGTTAGAAAGGCTCCCCAATCATTCTATTACAACATGGGATGAATTGGCGGACAAATTTATTGCCAAGTTCTTTTCTCCAAGTCATATGGCAGCTCTTCGGGATGAAATTCTAGCTTTCAAGAAAGAGCCAACAGAACCTTTGCACGAGATATCGGAAATATATAGAACAATGGTGAAAGAGTGCCCTAATAATGACATGACGAGGCTATGATTCAACAAACCTTTTATCGGGGCATCAACACCACGAATCAATGCATTGTGAACCAATTGGCCAGAGGGAAATTTATGAAACTTTCTTACCAAGAGGCATGTGATGTACTTAATAAAATGGCTGACACCTCTTCGGCATGGCAAAGCCGAGCAAATGTGCCCCAAGGTGACCCCACGGTCATCCATTTGCACAAGGAATTGCACGATCATGTCCAAACCATCGCTGAGCTTACAACAACTATGAACCAATTGGCAAAGGCACAAGTACAACAAGTCCAAAACCCGCGCCAAGTCAATGCAATGGAAGGTGTTTCTATGATGAAAAGGAGGCAAAGAGGACAACAACTTCAAGGTAATTGTGAACAATATGACAACAACAATGATGGTGGTGGTTATTCAAATGAGTGCTATGATGATCAAAGCGAAGAGGTCCAATATGTCAATAACTATCAAGGGAATAGAGGCAACTCCTCGAATCAACAATGGCGTCCTCAAGGAAATTGGGGCAATCAACAACAAGGCGGAGGTAATTGGAATAACAACAATCAACAACAAGGCGTAGGTAATTGGAATAACAACAACTAAAATAACAATTGGGGTAATCAAAGCAACCAAGGGAATTGGAATGGTAATAACAATAATTGGGGCAACAACAACAATCAAGGAGGGTGGACCAATTGCGGGAACCAAGGCAACCGAGGGCAAGGCTTTCAAAGGCCCCCCATGTACCAACAACCGAACAATCCACCACCCTTTCCTTCTCAAGGTCCGAGTTCATCCGGAAGTGATATGGGGAGAATTGAAAGCATGTTCGAGCAAATGATGAAAAAGAACCAAGATTTCGATGCCCAATTAGCTTCGCATAACACATCTATCCGGAACTTGGAGGTGCAATTAGGCCAAATATCTCAAGCATTAAATACTCGTCCCAAGGGTGCTCTACCAAGTGATACGGTGGTGAACCAGAAGGGTGGGAATAATAATCATGTGATGGCGGTTACAACAAGAAGTGGGAGAGGCGGTGATGTGAATGCCTCAATGCAAAAGCAAGTTATGGATAAAGATGTTGAGTTGCGGGATGATGATGTACCTTCTATTGTTGATGATGTGGTTAATCAAAATGTGAACAATGATGTGCGGATTGATATTGATGATGAAGCCGAGGTAGAGACTCAAGATGCCGTGAACCCGTCTAGGGAACACGTGATTAACATGCCCGAGCCGGTTGTGCAAAAGGCCAAGGCACCTTTGCCTAGGCCACCTCCACCTTATCCTCAACGGTTAGCAAAGCAAAAGAGTGACAATCAATTCAAAAAATTCATTGACATGATGAAGATCCTCACAATCAATGTGGCCTTGGTGGAGGCACTTGATCAAATGCCGGGGTACACTAAGTTCATGAAAGATTTGGTAACAAAGAAAAGGTCAATGGAGTGCGAAACAATTAAAATGACTCATCAAGTGAGTTTCATAGTGCATTCAATGGCACCCAAGCTTGAGGACCTCAGAGCTTTTACTATCCCTTGTACTATCGGAAGTGCGTATTTTGCCAAGGCCCTTTGTGACTTGGGGGCTAGCATAAATTTGATGCCTTACTCGATCTTCAAGACTTTGGGAATTGGACAACCTCGACCTACCTCAATGAGACTTCAAATGGCGGATCGATCGATGAAGAAACCGTTAGGCATTATTGATGATGTGCTTGTCCGGGTGGATAAGTTTATATTGCCGGCCGACTTTGTCATATTGGATTGTGAGGTGGACTTTGAAGTGCCGATTATTCTTGGTAGGCCTTTCCTAGCTACGGGAAGGCATTGGTTGATGTTGAAGCGGGTGAGTTGACTTTTCGAGTGGGGGATGAGAAAGTGGTATTCCATGTTTGCAAATCAATGAGACAACCCAATAGCACAGAGGTGTGTTCATTTGTGGACATTGTCACAGCTGTGATAGTGGATGACACAAGTTCCATGATCCATGTCGAAGATCCCCTTGAGGTCGTGCTTCTTAATATGGATGCCAATGATGATGCTAGTAGAGTGGAGTGCGTGAATGCATTGCATGGTATGGGTTCATATTCCTATGAGCCTAGAAGGCTATCTTTAGATCTTGAAAAACACAAAACTCCACCAACAAAGCCATCGATTGAGGAGCCACCGGTGTTGGAGTTGAAGCCACTTCCTCCACACCTCAGGTATGAACTCTTGGATTCAAATTCTACTTTACGTGTAATTCTTTCTTCTTGCCTTACTAACATACAGGTTGAGGCCACCTTGGCGGTTCTTCAAAAACGGAAAAGGGCAATCAGATGGACTCTAGCTAATATTCGGGGAATAAGTCCAGCATTTTGCATGCACAAAATCATCTTGGAGGAGGATGCAAAGCCTTCCTTGGAGAATCAAAGAAGATTAAATGAGGCGATGCAAGAGGTGGTGAAGAAAGAGGTTATCAAGTGGCTAGATGCTGGGGTGGTTTATTCTATTTCTGACAGTTCGTGGACTTCTCCGGTGCAGTGTGTGCCGAAGAAGGGTGGTATGACCGTGGTGACCAATGACAACAATGAGCTCATTCCCACTAGAACGGTCACCGGGTGGAGAGTTTGTATGGATTACCGGAAGCTGAACAAGGTGACTAGAAAAGATCATTTCCCATTGCCATTCCTTGACCAAATGCTTGATCGTCTTGCTGGCCGGGCTTTCTATTACTTTCTGGATGGTTACTTGGGGTACAATCAAATTCTAATTGCCCCGGAGGACCAAGAGAAGACCACCTTTACATGTCCTTATGGCACATTCACTTTCTCTAGAATGCCATTTGGATTGTGTAATGCTCCGGTGACCTTCCAACGTTGCATGATGGCTATTTTCACCGATATGGTGAAGAATATCTTGGAGGTCTTCATGGATGATTTTAGCATGGTTGGGGATTCTTTTTAGGAGTGCTTGGTAAACTTGGATAGAGTGTTGGCCCGATGTGAAGACACCAACCTTGTTCTCAATTGGGAAAAATGCCATTTTATGGTAGAAGAAGGTATAGTGTTGGGCCACAAGATCTCGAAGCGAGGAATTGAAGTTTATAAGGCCATGATTGAGGTTATTTCGAGGCTCCCTCCCCCTACTTCTTTCAAAGGGCTGAGGAGTTTCCTTGGGCATGCGGGTTTCTACCGAAGGTTCATAAAGGATTTTTCTAAAGTGGTACATCCATTGTGCAAGTTGCTAGAGAAAGATGCAAAGTTCTTGTTCGATGAGAGTTGTATGCAAGCATTCAAACTTCTCAAGCTCAAGTTGACTTCTACCCCTATCATTATCGCACCAAATGGGAGCTTGCCTTTTGAGCTCATGTGTGATGCTAGTGACGTTGCGGTTGGGGCTGTTCTGGGCCAAAGAGTGAACATGATGTTTCATCCGGTGTACTACACAAGCAAAACCATGAATGATGCTCAAAGAAATTATACAGCCATCGAGAAAGAATTGTTGGCTATTGTGTTTGCTATGGAAAAGTTTTGACCTTACCTTATGGGGGCCAAAGTTATAGTACACACCGATCACGCCGCCCTTAGGTATTTGATGACCAAGAAAGACTCCAAGGCGAGATTGATCAGATGGGTATTACTTCTTCAAGAGTTATATTTAGAAATTGTTGATCGGAAGGGTAGTGAGAATCAAGTGGCGGACCACTTGTCTCGTTTGGAGGAGGAGGGGAGACCACTTGCCACTTATTCATCAATTGAATATTTGGGAAGTGGATTTCATTAAAATGAAAATTTTTGTCACCATTAATGCTATGACAAAATTGACGCTTTAATTGTCACTTCCATTTAATGATATTCACACGTGTCACTTTTTCATTAGTTCTGCAGTTTTGCAGCCCTTTTTAAGGCTTTTTCACGGCTCCACTATTCACGAAGCATCAGTTATCATTATTATGGTACTTCTATCATTACACTTTTTCCTTCGGCGGTTTCTTATCAGTATAAATATTATTTCTTTCTTTGTCTTTTCCACATAAAGTTTACTTAATATTCAATCTCTCAAATCCCTGTTTGCTTCTTCATCATATCATCCTTCTTCATCATGTCTTATTCAAATTCAAACCCTAAAAGGGTTCCCATAGTTGATACCTTCCCTAATGCCCCCATTAGAAGCAGAAGGGGAGGTAGGCTTCGCAATTTAGGATCTGTTCGCAGTTCTTCCACTCCTTTACCTAGTTCTGGCCCTTCTTCTAGAACTAGGGGTTCACTTTCACAAAGATCTTTTTCAAGAGGTAAAGAGCCTTCTGAACCTCTTCGTGAGCCTACAGTAGAGGAGATAGTTCCTACGGAACTATCTTTTTATCATGACAGAGAATCTCTTAGGAACCAAGTCTCTGGTTTAGATCGTGCTGATATTTATCCCACTCAAATTACAGAAGGTTTGATTTCTGTAGTTCGTAGAGACTGTCATTGGAGTAGTGATTTCCCTATTATTATCCCTAATCCAAATCAAAGAATCACCTCTTACATAACCGGGTTTTCTTTTGTTTATACATACCCTTTCACCTTAGGCTTTAGACCATCTATTGACCCTGTTATTCTTGAGTTCTATCATTTCTTCAATGTTTGTTTGGGTAAAATTGGCCCAATCATATGGAGGGTTGTTGCCTGTTTGAGGAACAAGACTCTAAAGAGGAGAAAGATGGGGGCTCTTTGGTGACAAGGCCACGAGCTCGAAGACGCATCATTTCTGATGATGAAGCAGAGGTATCCCCCCATCGTTCTGTTCCTCTTACCGAGTCTACTGACACTCCGGTACTGATTCTTGATGATGACATTGCTCCCCCTGCTGCTCATGACTCTGCTGAGCAGCTTTTTATTAGCGGGTTTGGTAGTGAAGGCTTAGGCCCTATTTTAGATGAAGTACCCTTGGCTTCGTTTTCGACACCCGTGTCTGTAACTAATTCTTTTCTAGTCTCGATTGTTTATGTTACTCCCCAGACTATTTTTACCACCTCTTCTGTTCCTCCTTCAACAATTCCTCCTCCAAACATTCATCGCACTGAGGTTGGCTCCTCAAGTAGGAGTACTGCTATGAGGCGAGTAGTCATTGAAGTTCCTGCTGAGGGCAGTCTCTTAAGGAAATTAGGTCAAGCGATGTATGGCTAGAGCCTTTAATTGGCCCAATTGAGAAAGATAAGCTAGAGAACCATAGTTCCTTGACCCTGATGAACGATATTGTGCACGCCACTTTGAAGGTATTCCCCTTTTCTTTTTTCTTTTACTTTGTAATTTTTCTATCTTTGAGGATTCTTATTTCCTTTTCCTCTTTTTAGGACAACCTTATCGGCACAGAGATGATGAAAATAGTTGCCCACTCAGATCAATTAGTGCGTGATTCTCAGTTAGAGGCGTGCAATTGGAGGGAATAGTTTGAGAGCTTGCAAATTGATGTAGAGTATTTAGAAGAGAGTAAGAGTACCTTGGAGCAGCAGGTACGAGCTTTGACTTCGGAGTTGGCAGTTGAAAAGGCTTCCTCAAGTCAATAAGATAAAGAAAAAACTCGCCTTGAAACTTCCTTCTCAGAGCAGCTGTCCAAGGCTAATGAAGAAATCAGAGAGTTGAAGGCTCTTTTGAGTAAAAAAGAAGCTTACGCTGGGGAGCTTGTACAAAATTTGACTCAAGCACAAGAAGACCTTCGAGCTTCTTCTGATAAGGTGCGTGCTTTAGAATGCTCCCATGCCTCTCTCTAGACTTCTTACATATCTGCCTTGGCTGAAAATGAGAAGTTAAAGAACGAGATTGCTGACTAGAAAAGGGATTATGAGATCCTTGAAGATAAATCTGCTATTGAAGTAAGTTGGGCGTTTTTGAATTCACGCCGTGATACCCTAATTGAAGCTGGCCAAGAAAATTTCAACTTGGAATCTGAGTTGGCTAAAATCAATGAAACTATTGAGAAAGCTCAGCAAACTCAAGATTTTCCTTCTCCCGTGGCCGAAGCTTCCGTGAATGTTGAAGTCGATACGGGTATCCCAACTATTTCAAGTCCAGTCGAGCCTGTTGCTGCAAGTCAAGTTGAGCCCGCAACTATTGATACTCCTGCCCAAGTTGAGCCCGTTGCTGTTGATGCTCCTGCTTCAGTACCTTCAACTTCTCAGTGACCAGCTTTAGTTGTTTGAATATCTTTGTTTTTTTATTTATTTGGAAAATTGTGATCAAACCCTTGGTTTCATTTAAGGGTTTATTTTGGAAATGCAAGTCCCCAGACCTTTACATGAGGCAATTTGTATAAACAATTCGTAGCTTTACAACTAAGTACGTACTTAGTCTTAAGTTTTTTTTAAATATTAAGAAGTTTTCTTGTTATTGTCTTGAACTTCTGTTTACTTTATTCTTGCCTTTATTTCTAAGGACTTACATAATAATTTACATTTTTATTCTTCAAAAATGCTTCTGTCAAACTTATGACTAATTAATTTAATCATAAGTTCTATAAAAGAGGGACCTTTTATATTCGACACTTAATAAAGAAGACGTCTCAACTTCATAATGGTGTTTAACATACGATAAAAGAAATAGGAACACACATGTTTCTTTGAAATAACTTTGACAAGTTTTTATTTGAACCTTGTCTAGTTTTGAATAACACTTTACATGTATTTGAATTATATCTATAACTTTCTCGTAACTGTTTTTCTTGTAATAGATTTAAGAAAGTAAAAACAATAAACACGAGGTTTTTATTTATAACCCGCTTCAGTACATAGCCTTTACCCTAACTATGGTAAGGTTTTCTTTGGCCTTAGTTCGTGACTTTTACTCTGCACTTTGACTTCTTTGCCTTCTTTATACACATGCCTGTGTATATTATGTAGTCCCCCAAGTGTTTGAGTGTTGAAGTATGAAGCCTCGAGCACTTAATTATTCCTCTCATTTGGTCCTTATCCTGAAAAAGGAAAAACATACGGGGCTCGGAGGTGCGATTATAGATGAAGACTGCTTAACCCGTTTTGAATTTCTATCAGAATATTTGTAACCCTGGGCCGGGAAGTTTAATGTACTCCACGTGCCTTGCAGGTCGTGGCTCATCATTTAGTACGGGCTAGCTTTTTGCCTATCATCTAGAATCGTTAGTAAAAATTTAACAATTCGAAAATAGAATTTTAAAACATAGATACCTGACCGTGGGTATTCCTTAGAAGTAGTATCTCTTCAAATGAACAACATTCAAATGTGAAGGTAGTATTTTGCCATCCATTGTTTCTAATTCATATGCTCTTTTACCTGCAATATCATGAATTCTATAGGGTCCCTCCTATGTTGGACTTAATTTACCCGCATTAGCTGCCTTCGTAGATTGAAAAACCTTTTTGAGCACGAAGTCCCCAATTTTGAAGAATCTGAGGCATGCTCTTCGGTTGTAGTACCGTTCTATGACTTGCTTCTGTGCTACCATTCTTATTAATGCAGATTCCCGTCTTCTTTCAAGTAAATCAAGATTTACACGCATTTCTTCGTCATTAGACTCTTCTGTTGCCTGCGTAAACCTCAAACTTGGCTCTCCTATCTCAACGATAATTAAAGCTTCTGCTCCATAAACCAACGAAAATGGTGTTTCTCCTGTGATTGTTTTTGCGGTTGTGCGATATGCCCATAAAACACCAAGTAATACTTCTGGCCAATTACCTTTTGATTCGTCTAAACGCCTCTTCAAATTGTTGATAATGACTTTATTTGTTGATTCTGCTTCCCCATTACCTACCGGATGATAAGGCGTAGATGTAATCCTTTTAATCTGCCAACTTTGAAAGAATTCCGTGATTTGAGCTCCTATAAACTGAGGGCCATTATCGCACACGATCTCCTTTGGTACACCGAATCGGCATATGATATTCCGCCAAATGAAATCTTTCACTTCCTTTTCTCGCACCTGTTTGAATGCTCCTGCCTCTACCCATTTAGTAAAATAATCAGTGAGTACGAGCAAAAATTTTACATGTCCTTTTGCTTGCGGTAATGGACCCACGATATCCATTCCCTATTTCATAAATGGCCACGGTGTAATGACCAGATGTAGTAACTCCGCAGGTCTATGCATATTGTTACCGTACCTTTGACATTTATCACATTTAGCCACGAAACTCTCTGCTTCTTCTTCCATTTTAGGCCAATAATACCCTGCCCTAATTAGGGTTCTTACCAATGATCTTCCTCCTGCGTGATTCCCACAATGCCACTCATGTATTTCTCTCATTACATATTCCGTCTGAGAAGGTCCGAGGCATCTTGCTAAGGGACCACCGAACATTTTTCGGTAAAGATTGCCTTACTTTAAGCAATACCGAGCAGCCCTTTTTCGAAGCGCATAAGCTTTTCTCTTATCTTCAAGGACGGTACCATACTGCAAAAAAGCAACAATCTCGTTCCTCCAATCCTAAGTTAAATTATTAAAATTTACCTCTTTCTTATTGAGGTCGAGAACTGAATGAAACAAATGAATAACTGAAGCATTTTCATTGCTTTCCACGTCTGCCGCAGATGCAAGATTAGCTAGGGCGTCAGCTTCAACATTTTCATCCCTTGGTATTAATGTTACTTTCCAGGTTTGAAATCGCTTTATCAAATCTCGTACCTTCGCTAAGTATTGCTGCATCCTTGCTTCCCTGGCCGTATAAGTCCCCATCATTTGATTAACTACGAGCTGTGAATCACTTTTGATTGTAATCTGATTTATGCCGAGTTCTCATGCCAGTTCTAAACCTGCAATCACAGCTTCATACTCTGCCTCATTGTTAGTTATAGAATGACATTTTATGGCTTGTCGAATGGTTTCACCCATAGGTGGTACCAAAACAATCCCTAAACCTGCACCTTTTACGTTAGATGAACCATTAGTGAATAAAGTCCATGTTCCCGGGTTAGCTTCATTGAACACCTGTAATTCTTTTTCTGATTCTAATTGCATCCCTTGGCTAAAATCATCCATGAAATCAGCTACCACTTGAGATTTTATAGTAGTTCTAGGTTGGTATGTGATTTCATATTCATTTAATTCTATAGCCCACTTAGCTAACCTACCTGACAATTCATGCTTATGTAATATATTGCGTAATGGATAAGCAGTTACTACAGCAATAGGATGACATTGAAAATAAGGCCTTAATTTTCTATATGCCATGATTAATGCAAGTGCAAGCTTTTTCCAACTGAGGGTACCGTGTCTCTGCATCTAACAAAGATTTACTAACATAATAGATCAGAGATTATTTACCTTGGTCTTCTCGGACTAAAACATCACTTACCGCTAATGTGAGCGCATGATTTTTTCCCTATATATGAATTATTCCCAGAAATTCAAACAAAATGATTTCTCTTTATTTTTGCAATGTTCGCGAATTTTGGTGTCATTCTCTGATAATTGTTTGCATTAATTCATATGAAAAATACAAAAATACATATTTGCTTAGGATCCAATCTCATATTTTAGGTTAAGTTGTTTTAGAACAAAATATGAGAAAAATAAAAAAAATTGTTCACTTTTGCATTTTTATTGTTTTAATTGTGAATTCATCACGAAATAGTTTTTTTAAAAACAATTTTAGGCATTAATTAGTTTTAATTTTGAAATATATTAGGACTTTATTTTTGCAATTTTGTAAAATCAATAAAATACAAATGAAAAAACAAAAAAAAAGGAAAGAGGAAAAATTAGAAAAAAATAAAAGGAAAAACAAATAAAAAGGAGGTGATCTTAAAAAGACCCAAAGTTTGGGCCAATTCCGTTCTTAACCCCCCCCCCAGCCCAAACGGATCCCAGCCCCAAACGGAAAACCGGCCTACCCCTCTCCTAACCCAAACGACGCCGTTTGGCGTCGTCAAATCTGAGCCCTTAATCGTGTTAATCCAACGGTCCGCAACCCTGCCCTATTTTGACATAATAATGTCCTAAATCCCCATTAAACCTAAAACCAGTTGCTTCTTCCTCGTACCCTCTCTGAGCCTCGCCGGAATCCTTCGCCGGCGGGAAACGCCACATACGCCGTTCACCCCCAAATTTACACCACAGATTCCCCATGAACTCCCCTTTCCAACCCTACCTTTGGTTTCTTTCGAATCATAGCCAAACATTTCGAATAATCAGTCAAAGTTTTCCGGCCAAAACGCAAAGTATGCCAAACACCACCAAATTTACACCATAGACTCGCCTTAACCTTCTCATCCCAAAAACCTAAGCCGTGTTCCTCGAATCTCACCAGAATTGTTCGAATTTGGATTTGAATTTTTCCGGCCAAAAACCCTAACCCAAAATCTTTGTGATTTTGGACCGTAATATCCTTAACCATGTGTTCACTTGTAAAAACACATGGTTAGGGATGTTATGTGTCTAAAATCTGGAAAGATTCGGACGTCAGCGGCTGGCCGAAGTTTTTTTTTCGTGCTTCAGTGAGTTTTCTTGTTTCATTCTTACTTTCATTTTTTCTTTTTCCTTTTTGCCTTTCTGCATGAGTGAAGTTTTAGTTACAGTTTTTGATTTTGATTTCGGTAAGTGTCTTGTTAATCTTGTGTTTATTTTGTGTATTAGTATAGTTTAATTTTCTTTCTTTTGGCTCTTCGTTCCATTTATGTTAGTCAGTAAGCTTTTCCCATCTCTAGTTCTAATTTGGTTTGATTCACGCTTTGTTTAGTAATCGATCACAGTTTTAATTTTAGAATCGTCTTAATCGATTAGTTTTGGGTCGATACAATTCTGTCCGTTAACTGTTAGCTATAGGTTTAGGTTAATGTCGATTCTTTCTTCTGTTTAGATTTTGAATACTTATTTAATATTGGTTCGTTGGTATAATTAGATTGATCTGTGTCCTGTTTATATGAAGTTGGATTTGGAAGTCGTTTGAGACTGATTTCAGTTATTATTAACTGTTTGTTCAATTTTAGTATTAATTGATATAGTGTTTAAGATAGGTGTATTGGATATAACTGAGTAAGTCGTTTGTTAATTAACTTTAGTTAAGTTTTAGCTAGGGTGAGGGGATTGGGATCAGTTAACCTTAGTCTGTAATTTTCAGACTATTGGAAGGGCATTTTAGGCATAGAAAAAGGGTAGTTTCTTTAGGAATAGTAATTTCAAGTAGGGGTAAGGGTAGTATAGGTATTTTGGGGGTAGAAGAGCATCCTAGATCCTTCTAGATAGGGGTGTAAGTGAATATTTCAAGAAGTAAGGAGTAATAACTTAGGCAACAAGTCAGTAACTAAGGGACTAATCTGAAAATAAGGAGGGACTAATAGGGAAAACAGAAATGTGAGGGTTGCCCCTCCTTTGGCCTATAAAAAGGCATGAATAGTGCTGTGAATAAGGGTTTTTTTTTGGAAGCCAAAAACTTCCCCCAAAATCATTCTGTAGATCTGATCTTCCTAATTTGAATTTCAAATCTCAAAACCTTCAAAAAAACAAACAAAAAAAGAAAAATTTTAAAAAAAACACACTGTTCCATTGAAAACTCTAAGTTGATTTCGATTTCTTTGGGTACTGATTCACACCATTAGTTCCAGCTTTGGTTGCTGAAGTTCAAATGTTCATTTCGAGTGAATTTGGGTCTAATTAAGTTGGTTTTTGGTTGAGTTTTTCTCCATTGAAGTTTCAGAAGTATTTTAAGTTCAATTTCTAGTCTATTTTGGTGCCTTCGAGTGATTTGTGGTTGATATCTTAGTTTCGTTTGGTTTCGAACTTTTTCTGGACTGTGATTCTACTTTCTGGGTTGTTTATCACCTGCTGTTGTTGACCTCACTTTTACTTCTTCCTTCACACTTCCAGGTACATGTTTTGTAGCTCTCAAGTCTATGGAAATGAAGTAAATATGCTATTTGAAGTTGATCTCTGAACTCCTCCTGTTTTTGTTTGATTTTAATGTGTAAAACAGTTAGCTTACTCGATATTTCATGTCATTTGTGTACTAGACTGATCCTGGATTGTATATATTGGATTGAAGAACTGTTGAGCATGAGTTTGTTCATTTGGACTATTAAGTGGGTGCTTGGGTATTTAGATTCGTGTATGTAATCAAAACCATGGACTATTAGACTGATATTCGTCATTTAGCTATGTTATAGTGTAATTTCAGTTGGTGTAGTGTAACTTGGAAATCAGGAGAAACTAGAACAAAAAAAATGATTTGAGATCCATGACTTCTATTCGTGTTAATAACTGGAGATTGAGTAGGAAATCAGTATGTAGTTTGGGTCAGCTTAGAATAAATGTTTGTATTGCCCTGTGTTAATTCAAAAACAGGAATTAGAAGTAGTTAAAGTGTAATTGCTTCAAAATATTCCAATCACTCTGAAATTGGTTCGTAAGTATCGTTAATTGGTATAGCTGTGTCAAATTCCACAATTTGTTTGAGAATTGGTTTATGACTGGCATGTGGTTTGTTGGTAGTTTAACTTGTTAATCACCATTAGTTTACCTTAAACACTTTAATTAGCCTATTAATGGTAGTCCTTGTCCGAGTGTTATCACGTCCAGTTTAAAGTAAATTGTCAATTGCTATAATCTCATTTCATTGTTGTACTGATTGGATTTTGGTTTGAAAGCTTGGGCTCAATATTGGCCAGCCAGGCCTACTCCCTTTTAACTTAATCGGTTTGAGGCCTGGAGGATATCATTTGACTTGGGCCAAAAGGTAATTCTAGAAGCCCAAGGCTGGACAGAACCAAAAGCGAAGCATGCCTTACCTGCTTATTACTTGGGCTAATTGCAAAAGCCCAAGATTACTAAAGATCCGAATCATGGACAACCCCGGATTAAAAATAGTAACTCTTAAACAATGCTAATTAATTAGGACTTTTACTTTTATTCATAGAGACAATTAAGTAGAAAATTATAGAGTGCCTTAGATTTGCCTTTTAAAACAAAATGAGATGAGCCTCGCTAAAACAAAACACATAAATTGCGGGGCCCTCGTTAAATAAGTACATTAAAATACTTAGAATTTGGGAGGGCCGTTTAGCGAATTTCACGGCCTTCCCCAAAATAATATTACGTTAGAATCTTTAGACGCGATTTAATTAAATTACTTTCTTAAACTCGGGTGTGCATTGATGTGACCCAAATCCAAATCTCGACGAAGTCAAAATGTGTTGATAACCACGGGTGCATTGATTGCGACGCGGTTCGAAATGCATTTTCACGACGTCGCAGGTCTTTTAAAATAAATAATGATAAAGTGGTGTAAAATTAATAAAAGGCACATAGGTTAGCATGTATTGAAATCAGATAAAATCAAATACAACAGTTAAGCGACCGTTCTAGAACCACGGAGCTCGGGAATGCCTAACATCTTCTCCCGAGTTAACAGAATTCCTTATCCGGATTTATGGTTCGCTGACTGTTAACAGAGTCATAATTTTTCTCGGTTCGAGATTCAACTGGTGACTTGGGACACCATTAATCTCCCAAGTGGCGACTCTGAATCTCTTAATAAAATAAATCCCGTCTCGGTTGTCCTTTAATTGGAAAAACTCCTTATACACCCTTCCCGGGGTGTAATGCCAAAAGGAGGTGTGACAGCTCTGGCGACTCAGCTGGGGACCGAACCCAGAATCTCTGGTTCAGGGTTCAGAATTCGAGCTTAGATAAATTGTTGTATTTGATTGTATCTGATTTTCCTGCATGTTTTGTGCTGAATGTGCTAAATGTTACCGCTTTGATATTATCTGAACTGTATATAAACTGTGCCGACACCCTTCTCTCTTCACCTCCGGGGATGTGCTTACTGGTTGAGACTCCCTATTCTGTTAGTGTCATACCTTGAAATAAGAAAGAGGCCGGACAAGTTACGAAGTCAGATGGCCTTTTGGTTCCCGGTAAGTTGCCCCCTCCTCGACTTGAGTTGTCCGCTCGGGTACACAGTCTAGAACACCGACTCAGGATTTGAACATAGAATAACATGACTTCATGTCGGATCCCTCGTAGGAACGATTATTTGCATCATGTTGCATTTGACTTAGGGGACTCAACACAGGGGTTGAGTCCGTCTAGGACTAGCAACCTGAAATGAAAAGACCATCCTGATGCATCCTATTTGTGCTGTGCATTTATTTGTTCCGAACCCTCATGTTGACCGGTTTTTTTGAATCTCGGGAACGTTGGAAAATTGAAAAAAAAAGAAGAGGAGAAAAAGAGAGAAATAACAGTTAGGGAGTTAATTGATTATTTTAGAAAAAACCAATGCCCAAACACTGTCGAAACTCTGCCGAAATTTTGAGAAAATGAAAAAAAAAAGGAAAATGTTTTGTTTTGTTTTACTAAAAAAGGCAAAGAAAAATAGGAAAAGATTCTTTTATTTCTGGAAAGTTGGTTGTTGAAAAGAAAAGGGATAAAAGAGTCTTTGTTTTAATTTGAAAAAAAACATAAGTTGTTTCATTATTTGTTGAAAATAAAAAGTAACAGAGTCTTTTATTTTTAGTTTGAAAAAATAGGTCGTTTATTGTTTGTCGAAAATGAAAAAGAAAAAAAGAGAGTCGTTATTTTGTCTTGTTTTCAAAATAGAAAAGGAAAAATAGTTTGTCGTGCCATGGAAAATGAAAAGAAAAGAGTCTTGTTTTCAAAGATAGTTCGGTTAATTTGCCCGAACTACGCAGGTTTGATTCTCACAGGGCGTGAGATACGTAGGCAACCCTCATCGGGTCCAACCTCCCCTTTGCAAAAATAGCCAAAAAATGTCAAATTTTTTATTTTTCGTCGCAAATAAGTTGGGCGATGCCGTTTTGTCAAAAATAGCCCAATGTTCCCAAACGGAACGCCGGAAGGCTGACCTTGCATAAATAGCCACCTTTGGTCATGTTTTCATTTTTTGACCCTCACAGCCTTAAGTTTCGTCCTCGAGGCGTTGAAAGGCCGTGTTGCAATACCGGGTCTTTTATCTTAATTTGAAAAAAAAACAAGTAAAGAGTTGTAAATAAGTCAAGTAGGGTCGTCTTGTCATAAATAGCCGAATGTCCCCAAAAGGAACGCTAGAAGGCTGACTTTGCAAAACGACCATCTTGGTCAATTTTTGATTTTTGACCGGTTGACTTTCGCAGCCTTAAAATCTTTGTTCCCGAAGTGCTGAAAGGCCGCGTTTGAGAATCGAGTTCTTCATTTTTAAAATCTGAAAATATATAGGTAATTTTATTTTGAGTCGAAAATATAGATAGTTTTTTTCTTGAGTCGAATAACAGTTTTTCTTTTGCTTAATCGCCTTAATAAATGTGCAGGATGAGCACGATGCTAAATGAGCCCTTTTCAATAATGACCAAAATCCCTTCTGAGTTGCGATTATGGTGGAATGACTTAGGCAAAGAAGGGCAAGACGAAGTGAAAAAGTATTTGAAAGATCTCCCAGATTTATTAGACATTCAGCCTCGGGGGGATATTATCAGGGCATTAGTCTCTTATTGGGATTCAACACATAATGTATTTCATTTCTCGGACTTTGAGGTCACCCCGACATTGGAAGAAATAGCGGGGTACATCGGAAGTGACCAAGTTCCGTTGAGGTTCAAATACTTAATTGCTCCCAAGGCCGTCACCATACACCGATTTTTGGATTCCTTGAAAATACCCCGAACAGTTCATCATCCAGACTTTGCAAAGGGTTTCTGCAGTCTTCGCTTCATATATGATAGATATGGCCACGTGAGCGGGTTCAGTAATCCAGACTTTAAGCTATGCAGTAGAAGTAACCGACAAAAATGGAAGGAGCACAGACGGGTGGCTTTTATGATAGCTTTTTTGGGCCTCATAGTATTCCCAAGGAAAGATGGAAATATTGATTTGAAGGTAGCTGGGGTCGTCAGTACCTTGCAAACCATGGAAAAAAGCACTTTGGCACCTATGATCGTAGCTGACATCTTCCGGGCTCTCACTGCTTGCAAAGCTGGGGGCAACTTTTTTGAGGGATGTAACTTGTTGTTACAAATATGGATGACTGAGCATTTATGCCACCACTCCCAGCTCTTGAGTTATGGTTCGCTTGAGAAAACTAGTATAGGAGAATTTTACACAAGAATCAAAGGGGCTAGTCTACCTTAAGGAGTCGCGGCTTGGACATCATTATTTTGGACCCTCACTGCCAGCCAGATACAGTGGGCGCTCGGATGGTTGCCCGTCGAAGAAGTCATATATATGCCAGTAGCCAGGCCTCATTTTCTATTGATGGGAATCAAAAGCATCCAGCCCTATGTGCCATACCGGGTTCTGAGGCAACTCGGGAGGTATCAAGTAGTACCGAGAGATGAAGATCTGAGTACCCAAGTGGTCGAAATTAGTCCTGACGGTCGGTTCCCCAAAGAAGAAGTTCGCCAAATCTGGAGTGAGTGTCAACATTTGATGGCAAACACTTGTGTGTCAAATAGGGCTAAAGGGGAAGTTGCCCCGGGGTATCATGATTGGTTCAGAGGTGATGTGGCGTGCGGGAGACCGTCTAAGAGACCCCATCTCGAAGATTTCGCCGAGTCATCCCAAGAGCAGTGGGATTGGTTAGCAAACGAAGAAGGCTATCGAGCTGAGATTGGTAAGCTGAAGCAACAAGTTGAAAGTCTGAAATTCGAGAACAGCGTACAGGTTGCCACGGATCAAGGTGAGAAGAACAGACTGGCTCGAGAAAACGAGGCGCTTAGGGCCCAAATCCGGCAATTGAGGATAACCGTCGATAAGCAACCAAGGAGCCGATCAGATGAGCAATTGATAAAAAGGCTGGAAAATGAAGTCAGGGAATGGCGGGATGAATTAGAAAAATCTGAGAATATCATGGCAGAGCTTAAAGCGCAGTGGGCTACAAGAACAGAGGAGCGTCGCCAGTACTTGAATCAGTTGAAAAGGGACCATGAGAAAATTGTTGCCAATTTAAAGAGAAAAGTGGTTGCCCTTGAGGGTAAAGCGGTTAGGCAGGCTAGAGATTTTGGAATTGAAAGTGGACATTGTTATGACTTGTTGGCCCAAATGGAGGTAGAAGTGCAGCAGTTGCAAGATCAACACCTGCAGGACTCTCGAGCATTAAAGACGTGCAACGATCAGATAAGACACTTGCTTATAGAAAAGAAGCAAACAAAAGACAGGATTAGAGCCATTGCTCATACCATTTTCAGGAGATGTCGGGTTTGTGAAAACATGACCTATACTACTTTTGTCTCAGCAGTAATGATCTATGTAAAGCGAACCATGAATGAATTAGAGCAGTTTGAAAGGGATTTGGATCCTAGGCCCGCGACGAGGCCGAACGACGCCCCGCGGACACCTAAGTTTGAAGCACTAGAGTATGCATAGTCCGTGTCTGTAGTTTTCTACCTTTTGAGTCTGTCTTTTGTCTGTCCGTTGTCTTTTCAGGTCAAGTATGTTTGCAGTCTTAGAGTCTGTGTTTGCTTTTAATTTGCGTCTGTTAGTTTCATTCCGAAAAGTGTTTAGTTTGTAATAGTTTGTTTTAGTAATGAAAATTGAAAATTTCAAAAATTCTTATTTCCACCCTTTATTTTTGCATTTATTTTCACGAACTACGCTTGGTCTGATTTGTACGGGGTCACGATACGTAGGAAATCTCCATAGGATTCGACCGTAATCGTAAGAAAAGAAAAAAAAAGAAAAAACAAAGAAAGAAAGAAAGAAAGAAAAGAGCGGAAAAACAAAAAGAGAAAGAGAAAGCAAGAAATGAGCGGGAACACAAAAGAGAAAGAAATAGAAGAAAGAAAAGAGCACAAGAGAGGGATAAGGTGAGAAATTTGAAAGAAAGGTAAAAAGAAACAAGGAACGAGATGCTGGGATGACGCATGCGATCGAGCAAATGCATAATAGAAACGAATAACTGTATAAGTGCATTCATACCAACGTGCGGTTATCGAATCTGTTAAAACTTAATCGCTAACAAAGTGGTTGTCTAAATGTGTGAGTCCAGGCAGGTGGTTAGTTGATTGGCAGTTCTGGCAACTCACCCGTACAACACCCGGTCGAAATATAAAGTAAACATGACAGGACAGGACTCGGAAATCAGCCTCGTGGACCCTGCAAATGAAGTTGAGGTAACAGATGTGGGTGCTATGAAAGAAGAGATGAGGAAACTAAAAGCACAAATGGCCGAAATGCATCGGGTATGGTCCCAGAGACATCCAGCACCACTATACCCCGCTAATCCATCTTACATCCCACCTCTGGCTCAGGCTCAGGAGCTCATCACTCCCCACGCATCTTCAGCCTTCCCCTATCACACCCAGGCTGTGGTACCACTTCATACGCCCCTCTAGCTCCACCACCCAAACAGAACCCTCCCCCACCTATGGTTCCAGTCTTCGTGGCACCTCCCCCAGCCACATTACATAGATCGTCCAGTGAGCCGCTATTCCAAGCTCACGACACCCAAATTTACCCTCCCGAACCCACTTTTAAAGCACCTGAACCATATACCTATACACCCCATTTTGAAATCTCGGGAGAAGTTGAGAAACCGGTTAAGAATGCAGAACATGAGGAAGTGATTCATAAAGTCAAAAGCTTGCAGAACATGCATGGTTTAGGCAACCAAGTCAGCGTTGCATACAAAGATTTGTGCCCTTTCCCTGATGTCCAGTTGCCCGCAGGTTTCAAAATGCCCAAGTTTGATTTGTACGAGGGACATGGCGACCCGGTGGCCCACCTCCGAGGTTTCTGCAATAAAATGAGAGGAGCTGGGGAGAAGGATGAATTGTTGATAGCCTATTTTGGTCAAAGTCTGAGTGGGTCCGCACTGGAATGGTACACGAGACAGGACCCTGGCCGATGGTATACATGGGATGATTTGGCACAAGCATTCATTGGCCATTTTCAGTATAACCTTGAGATAGTCCCCGATCGTCTGTCATTGTTGAAGCTGGAAAAGAAGCCCAGAGAAAGTTTTAGAGAGTTTGGTTTCCGCTAAAGGGAACAAGCAGCAAGGGTTGATCCTCCGATGAGGGAGAGAGATGGTAGATTACTTCTTGCAAACATTGGAGCCTACCTATTTTGGTCATCTAGTGACATCTGTCGGAAAGTCATTTAATGAAGTGGTAAAGATGGGAGCCATGATTGAAGAGGGATTGAAGTCTAACAAAATCTTGAGCTACTCGGCATTGAAAGCAACCATCCAGGCCATCCAAAGCGGTATTGGTGGTGTGCTTGGAAAGAAGAAGAAGGAAGAAGTTGCTACGGTTGAAACTAGTACTTGGTCTAGGCCCAATAACCCTCCACCCTACTACAACCAACCCAGACCCCACCATCTAAATTATCTATATACCCCATATGGCCCACCACAACATTACTACCCACCACCAGAACCACACTTTTCTGTTCACCACGCCCAGACGTATACTCAATCCCCGACGCACTCGCAATGGCGTGCACTGGTTCTCCAAAACACATATCCACCTCCACAAAACACCTATCCACCTCCCAAGGATAGTAGACCAGGAACTGGCTTTCGCCCAAACCAAGATTTTAGAAATAAGAAGGCCCCAAAACAAAAAACATTTACTCCGTTGGGAGAATCTTACACCTCTCTTTTCCACAGATTGAAACAGTTGGGAATGTTGACCCCAATTGAGCCCAAAGTACCAAATCCCCCTCCCAAAAACCTGGACCATTCTGTTAGCTGTGAGTATTGCTCAGGGATGTCGGGGCATGATACTGAGAAGTGTTGGAAATTGAAGAACGCGGTGCAGGAACTTATTGATAATCGCCGTATTAAGGTACAGGATCCGGAGGCGCCAAACATTAACCAAAACCCGTTGCCAGCACATCATGAGACTAACATGATTGAACTGATACATAAGGGAACAGAGCCTAAAAAGCCCTCGCAGACGGTCATGATGATCCGTTCTATTGAAGCCAAGGGAAAGGCAGTTGAGGTAAAGCCAGTAATTCATCCAGAAGATATAAAAGATGAGCCGTTGGTAGTAATGGGGAAAGGGCCATTTGTCGATGCAAAAAAGCCAGAGCCAACCAAGTTAGTGGTAACAGGGGCATCATCTACGCCCGTGGTTGTTGTGAAAGGGGCCTACATAGAACCAGTTGTCATAAAGCCGGTAGTCTAATTACCCGTGGCTGATAGCAAAGTCGTGCCGTGGAAATATGACAAGGTAGTGGTGACATACAAAGGAAAGGAAATTGAGGAAGAGAGTTGTGAAGCACAAGGATTAACTCGGTCGGGACGTTGTTTTGCTCCCGAAGAGTTGAGAAAGGCTAGGGGCGCTAGAGACAATCCAGGGCTAGTCAAGAAGGCTGTGACGGAAGAAGAGGCAGAGGAATTTTTGGAAAAGATAAAAGTGCAAGATTATTCCATTGTTGAACAATTGAGAAAAACACCGACCCAGATCTCGTTGTTGTCATTATTGATCCATTCTAACGAGCATTCCCGAGCTTTGATAAAGATATTGAATGAAGCTCATGTGCCCGATAAAATTTCAGTGAACCATCTGGAGACAATTGCCAACAAGATCTTTGAGGTAAACAGGGTAACATTTTATGATGATGAATTGCCTGTGGAAGGCACAGAACACAATAAAGTTATCTACTTGGCGGTCAAGTGTGAAGATTCAATGGTTACTCGGGTGTTGATCGATAACGGGTCAAGTGCTAATATTTGTACGTTGTCCACATTGAACAAGTTAAAGATTGACGATGATAGAATCCGAAAAAATAGTGTTTGTATTCGAGGGTTCGACGGAGGGGGAACAAACACAGTGGGGGATATTATACTCGAATTGACTATTGGCCCAGTTGAGTTCACTATGGAATTTCAGGTGTTGGATGCTGCAGTGTCCTACAATCTTTTGTTGGGTCGACCATGGATCCACGCGGCCAAAGCAGTGCCTTCCACACTGCACCAAATGGTCAAGTTTGAGTGGGACAGACAAGAAATTGTGTTATATGGGGAAGATCCCACATGCGCCATGAATGATGCCATTGTGCCCATTATAGAAACTGAAGATAATAAGGGACCATGAGTTTATCAGGTCTTCGACACGGTCGCGGTGAACAGAGTGCCCGAGGGTAAAAGCATTCCATGTCCCAGGGTGGCAGCTGCGAACGTCATGGTAGTATCAGAAATGCTGAGTAATGGGTTCGTGCCAGGAAAAGGTCTGGGGGCTGAGCTTCAGGACATTGTTCAACTTGTTTCTCTACCCAAAAACATGGACACCTTCGGACTGGGGTTCAAACCAACAGCATCAGCTGTTAGAAAGGCTCGTAAGTTGAAAAAGAAAGCTTGGGTTCTTCCCAAACCGATTCCATGCCTATCCAGGTCCTTCGTCAGGCCGGGTGTCAAACAACAGTTATTGGCGAATTTGTCGGGCCCACTGATTGATGCAGATGGGAACTTGGATAAGGTATTCAAGAGGGTATTTGCTGAAGTGAACATGATTGAGGCCGGGGAAGGGTCAAGTAAAGCAGACATACAATACATCGGGCCACATGCTAATATCAACAATTGGGAAGCTACTCCTCTTCTAATTCGGAGGGAGTCGTGGTAGTGGGTTTTGTCTTCCTTTTGTTCACCTGGATTACTCTAGGGTTTGTAATTCAGTTGCTATGTTCCGTCCGTTTGGATGAGTTAAAACCCTGTTATCTTTACATTCAATGAAATGCAATTTTCTTCTTTCTTCATTCCTAATTTTATTTCCATTTTTCTTTTCTTTTGTACAGTTCTTTTTATGCTGATATCAATGACAGACATGCATGAGGAATCTTCGGCCCAGTTTTAAAAGGCAATCTAACTCAGAAATAATAATACAAAAAATTGATTGTGATGATGGGGTGGATTGTAACGACGATGAGGTTTATGAGGAAATTAGTAAAGAATTAAGTCACTTTGAAGAAAAACCCAAACCTAACCTAAATGACACAGAAGCAGTTAATCTAGGGGACCAAGACAATGTGTGGGAAACTAAAGTAAGTGTTCATCTGGAGCCACAACTCAAGGAGGAGATAATTAAAGTATTGCATGAGTACAAAGATGTTTTTGCATGGTCCTACGATGATATGCCAGGTCTAAGCACTAATTTAGTGGTTCACAAATTGCCCACTTACCCGACATTCCCTCCTGTCAAACAGAAACTGAGAAAGTTCAAAACAGAGATGAGTGTAAAGATTTAAGAAGAGGTTACCAAGCAGTTCGATGCGAAAGTCATTCGGGTCACCCGGTATCCTACCTGGTTAGCCAATGTTGTGCCTGTGCCGAAGAAGGATGGCAAGACCAGGGTGTGTGTTGACTATCGGGATCTCAACAAGGCAAGCCCGAAAGATAATTTCCCATTGCCGAACATCCATATTTTGATCGATAATTGTGCCAAGCATGAGATTGGTTCTTTTGTGGATTATTACGCAGGTTATCATCAAATTTTAATGGACGAGGAAGATGCAGAAAAGACGGCATTCATCACTCCGTGGGTAACGTATTGCTATCGGGTCATGCCATTTGGTTTGAAGAATGCTGGGGCAACCTACATGAGGGCTATGACAACAATATTCTATGATATGATACATAAAGAAATCGAGGTGTACGTGGATGATGTGATAGTGAAGTCCAGATAGCAGTCCGACCATGTCAGAGATATGAGAAAGTTCTTTCAAAGGCTTCGCAGGTATAATCTCAAGCTCAATCCTGCAAAGTGTGCTTTCGGGGTGCCATCTGGGAAGTTGTTGGGGTTTATAGTCAGTCGTTGAGGTATTGAGCTAGACCCGTCAAAGATCAAAGTTATTCAGGAATTGCCGCCTCCAAGAAACAAAACTAAGGTGATGAGTTTGTTGGGAAGATTGAATTATATCAGTAGGTTCATCGCTCAACTCACGACAACTTGTGAGCCGATTTTCAAATTGTTAAAGAAGGACGCTGCGGTCAGATGGACCGATGAATGTCAGGAGGCTTTTGATAAGATAAAGCGGTATTTGTCAAACCCACCCGTGTTGGTCCCGCCAGTACCAGGGAGGCCTTTGATTCTATATCTGACGGTTTTGGATAATTCATTTGGCTGTGTACTGGGGCAGCATGATGTTACGGGCAGAAAGGAGCAGGCTATCTATTATCTCAGCAAGAAGTTCACATCTTACGAGGTTAAGTATACTCATCTAGAGAGGACATGTTGCGCCCTAACTTGGGTGGCACAGAAGTTGAAACATTATTTGTCATCCTACCCTACTTACCTCATATCTCGCTTGGACCCATTGAAGTATATTTTTCAGAAGCCTATGCCCACAGGGAGGCTTGCAAAGTGGCAGATCCTGCTTACAGAGTTTGACATTATCTATGTAACACAGACTGCAATGAAAGCACAGGCATTAGCCGATCATTTGACTGAGAACCCCGTTGATGAAGATTATGAACCTTTGAAAACTTATTTCCCGGATGAAGAGGTGATGCACGTTGATGAATTGGAACAAGTTGAGAAGCCGGGATGGAAACTTTTCTTTGATGGGGCTGCAAATATGAAAGGCATAGGAATATGAGCGGTACTTATTTCTGAAACAGGTCAGCACTACCCTATTACAGCTCGGCTTCGTTTTTACTGTACGAACAACATGGCAGAATATGAGGCGTGTATATTGGGATTGAGATTAGCTGTAGATATGGGTGTACGGGAAGTCTTGGTCATGGGTGACTCAGACCTACTGGTACATCAAATTCAAGCAGAGTGAAAAACACGGGATTTGAAGCTTATACCGTACCGGCAATGTTTGCATGAGCTTTGTCAGCGGTTTCAGTCTATAGAGTTCAGGCACATTCCAAGGATTCATAACGAGGTTGCTGATGCTTTGGCTACTTTGGCGTCGATGTTGCATCATCCGGACAAGGCTTATGTTGACCCGCTGCAGATCCAGGTCTGTGATCAGCATGCTTACTGTAATATGGTAGAGGAGGAACTCGACGGCGAGCCGTGGTTCCATGACATCAAAGAATACATTAGGATGGGAGTATATCCGGTACATGCCACCGGTGACCAGAAAAGAACGATTCGGTGATTGGCAAGCGGGTTTTTCCTTAGTGGATGAGTGTTGTACAAAAGAACTCCAGATCTCGGGTTGTTGAGATGCATGGATGCAAGACAGGCCGCATCTATCATGACTGAGGTACATTCCGGAGTTTGTGGACCGCATATGAGTGGGTACGTTCTGGCAAAAAAGATTCTCCGAGCAGGTTATTATTGGCTCACTATGGAGCGGGATTGTATCAGTTTTGTGCGTAAATGTCATCAGTGCCAAGTGCATGGAGATTTGATTCATTCTCCACCATCAGAACTACATACAATGTCTACGCCATGGCCTTTTATTGCATGGGGCATGGATGTTATTGGGCCAATTGATCCAGCAACGTCAAATGGGCACAGGTTTATTCTGGTAGCTATAGACTATTTTACCAAATGGGTGGAAGCTAAGACGTTCAAGTCTGTGACTAAGAAAGCTGTGGTCGACTTTGTGCACTCAAACATCATCTGCCGGTTTGAGATTCCGAGGGTAATCATCACGGACAATGGAGCAAACCTCAATAGTCATTTGATGAAGGAAACATGTGGGAAATTTAAGATTACCCATAGGCATTCTACTCCATACCGTCCCAAGGCAAATGGAGCGGTTGAAGCAGCCAACAAGAATATAAAGAAAATACTCCGGAAGATGGTTGAAGGGTCGAGACAGTGGCATGAAAAGTTGCCTTTTGCATTGTTAGGGTATCGCACCACCGTTCATACTTCGGTGGGAGCGACTCCTTATTCATTGGTGTATGGCACCGAAGCAGTAATACCCGCAGAGGTGGAAATCCTGTCTCTGCGAATCGTTGCGGAGGCTGAGATCGATGATGATGAATGGAAATCCTGCTCGCGCCACTTAATAGCATATTCTCTAAAACTTTCCGACGGTTTCTTCTTCAAGTTTGAAAGAGAATTTCGGTCCTGTGCAATGTCGATGTTATACTGGAATTGTCTCACAAAATCTCTGGCGAGATCATCCCACATATTCCAGCGAGATATGTCTTGGTCCATATACCATTCCGAGGCTATTCCTACCAGACTTTCCCCGAAATATGCCATTAGCAACTCCTCTTTTCCGCCGGCTCCCCGTAATTGGTTGCAATATTTCTTGAGATGAGCAATGGGGTCACCGTGCCCGTCGTACTTCTCAAACTTTGGGGTCTTGAAACCCACTGGTAGGTGCACGTGAGGGAACATGCATAGGTTGGTATAGGAGACGCTCTTCTGTCCGCTCAAACCTTGCATGTTTTTCAAACTCTGCTCAAGGCTTCTCATTCTTTTGGCCATCTCATCTTGTTCAGAAATTTTGGGGTTCTGATCCTGCCCAGGCGAAAACTCGCATTGAGGCTGTGGAGGATGAGTGCTGGTGGCGAACCGAGTTGGCTCCATTGAGAAACATGGCGCTTGGAATGTAAACGAGGATGAGTCAAAATTTGGCTTATGTGTAGCAGGTTGTGCCGTGATTGGATAGGGAGGTGCAGTAAAGATGTTTGTATTTACATCTGTTGTTGACACCCGGGGATAAGAATTAGAGGGCGATCCAGCAGAGAAGACCGAAATGGCTGGGTATCCGAATGGGGCAGCCGGATAGCTTATGGGGAAGTTAGAAGTTCCGCTTGTCCTGGAGAACAACTCAGGGAATCCAGGGATGACACTTGGTGGCTCTTTTCCGTTATTCCAGTCATCCAGCATTTCCAACATGTGGAGCCGCAAGATTCTATTCTCTTCCGCGGTTGCGGACTCGGGCGTGAGGACGGCCGAGATCGAACTCTCCTCGGAAACAGGAATTGTCGGCAAAGGAATTTCTGAAGACATTCCTATGCTTTCTTTTGACCTTGTGAAGTAAGTGTGAGCACCGCCTCCTGACTTAATAATAGGTAATTGAACACTCCCTTTCGACCTCGTGAAGTATGAGTGTGAGGCCAGACTTTCAACAAACCAACCGCCTTTTCCAAAACCTGGAAGAACTCAACGACAAACGAACGGTTAGTTCGAAACAAATAACAGATAGGCAATCTTACGTTGGGGCATGATGCACATATACAGTTAAGTGAATTCCTATATGTTTGCGACGAAAGCATGCATCATTCCGGCTTCCTTTTTAGGCTTCCCTTTTATTATTTTTTTTTTTATTATTTTTTTTGTTATGTTTTTATTTTTCTTTCTTTCTCTTTTTGTTACTGTTTTCAATTTTCGTGGTTAAAATGTGACCGGATCCGATGAGGATTGCCTACGTATCACGATGCCACGCGAATCAGATCATTACGTAGTTCAAAAACAGATGAGTGTAAAAGAAACACACATTTTATTACTGAAACGATCTATTACAAGCACATTTTCGAAAAAAAAAAGGAAAAACAAACCTTGAAAATAAACATAGACTCAAACAGACTAATGCACCCTGATGCGAGAAGACAGACAGAAGATGCTAAGATACAAACTCGACCTATGAATACATTAAGGCTTCGAAAATTGGTGCCCGCGGGGCATTGTTCGGCCTTGCCGCGGTCCTAGGTATGAGATCCTTTTCAAGTTGTTCCAGCTCATGCATGGTCTGCTTGACATAACCCATCACTGCCGAGAGAACGGTAATGCTGGTCATGTTCTCACACCGTAGACACCGTCTGATGATGGCATGAGCGATGGTCCTGATCTTATCTCTGGTTTGCTTCTTCTCTATGAGCAGGCGTTTTATCTGATCACTGCACGTCTTGAAAACCTGAGAATCCTGTATATGCTGATTCTTCAGTTGCCGCACTTCTTCCTTCATCTGGGCTAACAAGTCGTAACAGTATCTGCTCTCAATTTGGAAATCCTCGGCCTGATTAACTGCTTTAACCTCAAGTGCAGCCATCTCTCTCTTCATTTTGGAAACAGTTTTCTCGTGGTCGCCTTTCAATTGATTCAAGTATCGGTGATGCTTATCTGCTCTTGTATCCCACTGTGCCCTGAGCTCTGCCATGAGGTTTTCAGACTTTTCTAAACCATCTCGCCATTCCCTGACTTCATTGTTCAGCCTTTTTATCAACTGCTCGTCTGATCGACTCCTTGGTCGTTTATTAGCATCCATCCTCATCTGTTTTATCTGGGCCCTGAGCATCTCGTTTTCCTGAGTCAACCTGTTTTGTTCTCCCAGATCGGTAGCAACTTGCACGTTGTGCTCATATTTCAGGCTTTCCACTTGCTGCTTCAACCTGCTGATTTCGGTACGATAGCCTCTTTCTTTCGCCAACCAATCTCACTGCTTTTGCGATGACTCGGTGAAATTCAGGATGTGGGGCCTTTTAGCCGGCCTTTCATGTTTGAGTTCTCTTCTGTACCATGCAAGGTAGCCTGGTGCCATCTCGCTTTTGGCCCGATCCCGCACGCAAGTATCTGCTTTCAAATATTGACATTCATTCCAGATCTGGCGGATTTTTGCTTCAGGAAATTGTCCGTCAGGACTTATCTCAATTGTTTGAGCACTAAGATCTTCCTCGTGTGGTACTATCTGGTATCTTCCGAGCTGTCTCAAGACTCGGCAGGGCGCGTAAGGTTGAATGCTCTTAAGTCCCATCAGTAGGAAATGAGTTTTAGTTGCTGGCATATATATGACCTCATCAACAGGCAGCCATCCCAGTGTCCACTGTATTTGGCTGGCAGTAAGAGCTTGAAAGAATGAGGTCCATGCCATAACTCCTTTGGGCAGACTGATCTCTTTGGTTCTCGTGTAAAATTCTTCTATGCAAGTTTTCTCTGAGGAACCATGGCTCAAAAGCTCGGAACGATGGCAGAGATGTTCAGTCATCCACATTTGTAGCAGCAAGTTACAACCTTCGAAGAAATTCCCCCGGCTTTGAAAGCTGTAAGAGCTCGAAAGATATCGGATACCACCATAGGCGCGAGAGTACTGTCATTTTGAGTGAGTAAAGTACTGACAACCCCGGATATCTTCAGATCAATGTTTCCATCTTTCCTCGAAAATACCAGAAGGTCCAAAAACGTTATCATGAAAGCCACCCGTCTGTGCTTGTCCCACTTCTGACGAATACCTTTGCTGCACAGCTTGTTAATCGGATTGTTGAATCCTCCTACATGACCGTACCTGTCGTATATGAAGCATGGAGTACAAAAACCGGCGGCCAAATCTGTGTTGTGGACTGCCCTGGGTATCTTTAGTGAGTCTAGAAACCGATGCACCGTGACAGCCCTTGGGGCGACCAGGTATCTTTGCCTTAATGGAAGTTCAGCAATTCCGATGTACCCAGCCATTTCCTCCAGAGTCGGGGTGAGTTCAAAATTGGAAAAATGGAAAACATTGTGCGCTGGGTCCTAGTAGGTGACCAAAGCTCTTATGATATCTCCCCGAGGCTGGATTTCCAGTAAACCCGTGAGACCTTTCAGATATTTCTTGACCTCATCTTGCCCCTCAGTGCCTAAATCATTCCACCATAGCCGTAACTTGACAGGGATTTTAGTCATTATTGAAAAGTGTTCATTTTGCATCGTGCTCATCCTGCACATTTATTAAGGTGACTTTAAGCAAAAATGACTTGACTCAAAAATATTTTGACTATATTTTTTTTCAAAAGGAAGATCAGGTTTTCGAACACGGCCTTTCAGCACTTCGAGGATGAAAATTTTAAGGTTGTGAGGGTCAATCGTTTAAAAACTCTAGAAGACGACCGAAAGTGACCGTTTTATGCAAAATCAGCCTTCCGCCGTCCCTTGCGGGAACATTTGGCTATTTTTGACAAAACAATCACTTGATTTATTTATGACTCTTTAGTAGTAATGAGGACAACATAGGAACAGGCCTCACAGAGCCTCAGGGACGAGGATTTTAAGGCCGTTGGGCAATTTGGTCAGAAAAATAAAAATGACCAATGATGGCCGTTTGTGCAAAGTCAGCCTTCCGGCGTCCCTTTGGGGAATATTCGGCTATCCTTGACGAAACGGCATTACCAGACTCATTCATGATGAAATTAAAATTCTAACATTTTGGCTATTTTGGAAAGAGGAGGTTGGACCCGATGAGGGTTGCCTACGTATCTCGCACCCTGCGAAAATCAAACCGGCGTAGTTCGGGCGGATCAAAAATAGGGGAAATAAACTAAACCCTTTTTTTGAATGAAATCTTTTAAAGAAAAGGAGGAAAACTATTTTATAGATATATTTATTTTCATTTTTTTTTTGAAAAAAAAAAGGGACGAATACTAATGAAATATTTTCCAAAAGATACTACAAATAAAACAGTATTTTTTTTGAATTCTGAGTTTTTCCTTTTTTTTTTCTTTTTACTTTTAAATAAATACACCTTTTTTTTGGGTTTTGAAAGTGATTAAAAGGAAATTTTTATATGTTTTTTTAATAAATCAAACTAGAAGACAAATTTTTTTTTGTTTTTTTTTAGACAATGCCGGTGAGGTTTTGACATTACTTGGACATTGGTTTTACTTTTTCCAAAATAAGTAATTATCTCCCTACACTGCTATTTTCTTCCCTTTTTAAGTTTCTCTTTTTTTTAGGAACCGGTCAACATGCAGATCCGAAGCAAATAAATGCGCAGAACAAACGGGATGCAGCAGGATGGTCTTTTCATTTCAGGTTACCTGTCCTAGACGGACCCAACTCTTGTGTTGAGTCCCCTATGTCAAATGCAACATGATGCAAATAAGAGTTCCTACTAGGGATCAGGCATGAGGTTTCGTTATACTAGGTTTATAACCTGGGTATATGTTCTAGACTGTGTACCCGAGCGGACAACTCGAGTCGAGGAGGGGGCTACGTACCGGGGACCCGCGAGATCGTCCGGCTTTGTAACTTGTCCGGCCTCTTTCTTATTTCAGGTATTGACACTAGCAGAATAGGGAGTCTCGACCAGCGAGCTTCTCCCCGGAGGTAAGAAGAGAAGGGTTTCGGCATAGTTTATATACAGTTCAGATAATATCAAAGCGGTAAAAGACAACATTTAGCACGTTATGCCAGAACATGTAATAAACATCAGATATTAAAGCCAAATAAAACAATTATTCTAAGCTCGAATTCTTGAACCCTGAACCAGTGGTTCTTGGTTTAAATCCCCAGCGAAGTCGCCAGAGTTGTCACACCTCCTTTTTGCACGCCCAGCCCCGAAGGGTTAAATGCGCGAGGGGAGTTTTTCCAATTTAAGTGACAATATTCGAAATGGGATTATTTATTTAATTCAGAGTCGCCACTTGGGAAAGGTTTGGTTTTTGGTGTCCCAAGTCACCGGTTTATCTTGAATCCCAAATCGAGGAAATTTTCGACTTTTCCAAATGAAGTCTGTGAACCAGAAATTCTAAGTAAGGAATTCTGTTGACCCGAGGGAAGGTGTTAGGCACCCTCGAATCCCGTGGTTCTAGCACGGTCGCTTAAATTGTTATAATGGCTAAATATCTGATTTAAATACATGCCATGACTTATGTGCTCTTATTAAGTTTAAACCGCTTTTATTATTATCATTTTATTTTTTACAGAATTGCAACGTCGTGAAAATGTATCTCAAACCACGTCACAATCAATGCACCCGTAGTTGTTAACACATTTCGACTCCGTTGAGATTTGAATTTGGGTCACATAAATGTGCACCCGAATTTAAGAATGTAATTTTAATTAAGTCGCGCCTAAATAGTCTGAACGCGTTATTATCTTTGGGGGAGATAGTGAAATTCACTAAACAATCCCTCCGGAATTCTAAGTATTTTGTTATGATCAATTATTGAGGGCCCCGCAATTTGCATTTTTATTTGGCGAGGCTTGTCTCATTTTGTAAAGCAGGTAAACCTACAATGACTACATCTTTATTATGTTTGTATCTAAGGAATGGAGAAAGAAAAATACATTCTAAATAAATTGCATGCTTGGCCGATTCCGGATTCTTGTTTAATTATCTGATTGGTTATTTATGAGGTGGAATTGTCTCATGCCTTATCTCAACGAGTGAATATGTTGTTAATTTTGCTAAAAGAGATTGCAAGCAAGATTAATAATAAATACTAAACTTACACTAAATGTTCTTCAAGTTCGAATTTAAACTAACTTATTTGGGCTTGATTAATGAAATCGACTACTTATTAGAAGGTGCTACTAGTTGGATTCGAGACTGCCTAATGGGATTCGGACGTGATGGAGTTAAATTAAATGGTTTAAAGCTATATTGTGTCTGTCCAGGTTAGTAGCAATCCATCTTATACATACAGAATACAACTAAAAAATGAAGTCTAGTTTTGGTGTACCAATTACTGGTGCATTCCACGAATTATATAATTACATCATACGCACAACTAAACAAGTTAAACCATTGTAAGTCAAGATAGTTAAACAAACCAAGTTTTCAATTAAATACAAAGCTACCTGCTGTATCTTCTTATTCAAGTTACAATCTAAAGATTTGCTCAAATTTACTAACACTTTATAAGACCATGGGTGCAGCGCCAAGTGACTAAAAATTCTTCGCGTCTTTCATTTCAACTCATTGTTATTGTTACATCAATGTGAGATTCGAAAATGTGTACCTGGATACTGAAATGCAAAGAAGCAAGGGAAGCAGAAAAGTCAGCAGCAGCAGCAACAAGAATGGCAGCAACAAAGCAATACAGCAGCAATGACAATCCCCGGCAAAATGAACCAAAGCAAATAAACCGACGATACAGTACCCAATGTCGATTTTTCAAATACTCAAGGGGAAATCCTAAATCTCAACAGAACCAGTAGCCACTTGATGCTAATTTCAAACAAAAAGGATGAGGAACAACAGTGTTTTCAGTTTCAAACAAACAAGAATTTCTTTTCTATCTCCCTCCCTGATTTCTGAAACCTCTCTTTCTTATTCAAAGCTATTTCTGTCTAGTTTCAGCTTCTCTCTGTATGTGTGTGTGTGTATCTATGTCTGTGTGTGTATGCCCTGTCTCTATATCTCTGTGTATGCCTCTGTCTGTGTGTATATCCCTTGTCTGTCTATCTCTGGTATATATATGTCTGTCCTTAACTAATGGAAGCTCTCCTTCTTTATAGCCTAGCATCAGGCCATTTACAGTCTATAAAACCATTCAGATTCCCTCCCTTTTTTGTTGTTTTTCCACTCAAACACTTAAAAAGTAAAACCTCTCCCATGATATTCCCCTGACAGCCCTTTTATCATCTTATTAAACTAAACAAGGGTATGGGCAGCCTGAATATGGCCTGACAGCACATGCTGTCCCATTTGCTCTAATTATTAAAGAACTATAGTGCACATGCTGCCCAAGAATACACCTGCTATCAATTAAAAACTCAAACCTGAACTGAAACTATAACCTAACTCATAAATGTTTCTAATTCAAATTAAACAACTACCAAACTATACCCAGTTCCTAGTTGGATTCAAACAAAGTTTCGGCAGGAAACAAAACAAACATGAATCAAATTGTCACCATTCAACAGCTGAAACTAATCGACGACACGTATCGAATCGACTAAACTAATTATAACATGGAACAAACAGTCGATCAAACAAACACAAATAGGGCATAGACTGTTCTTGACCATTTTGCACGATACAGGGGAAAACCAGGCCTTATTAATTCGACGATATCAATTGAATTGAAATATGTATACTACTATACGGATTCAACACAACAGAATAAACAATCGACCAAATAAAAGATTTTACGAAGATGAGCACAAACTGACCACAGAAGTCCCAACATAAACGAACAAACTAAATAAACAGGCTGATAAACTAGTCTAAACTAAAATAGACAACAAAAGGGAAAAAATGAACAAACCTGAAAACTTAAACACAGATGACCCAGGCCCGAGCTTGATTTACCCATTTGAGGTCGGACAAATCCTAACCGAGGTGTTCTCGAATGAGAACACTTCGATTAGGATCTACTAGACCCCAAACTTTCATTTTAATCCAACAGACTCCACAAATTCTTGTGTTCTAGGGTTCGATTTTTCAGATTTGGGTTTTTGGGATTTGTGGGTAGATTCGGACCAAACCAAGCTTGGTTTGGTCACGAGGGAGGTCAGGGGATTGTCTAGTGTGAATCTGGGGTGGTTTGGTATAGGTCAAGGTCCGGCTCGAATCTTCAAATGAAGATTCGAGATGGTGGGGGAGGATTCGAGGCCCATGGTTAGTGGATCTGTGTTCAAGGGGTTTAGGTGGTCTTAGAGTGTTAAGGTGGGGGTCACCGGCGTCCTTGCCGCCGGGTTTATGGTGAGGGGAAAGGGGGGCGGCTCTAGGGTTCCGTGGGGGTTTGGGTTAGGTGAAAGAGATGAAGACGAGGGAGGGGTGCTTGGATAGGGGGGCGGGGTACGAGATGGAGGTTTATATACGGGGTGGATGATTTGATCTCGGCCATTAGATCAATCGAGATCAACGGCCTGGATCCAAAGGTTAAATGAACGGTGTCGTTTGGTTTAGTATTGGGGTCGGGGTTGGTCCGGGTAACGGGTCGGGTAATAGGGTTATGGGTGAGTGATCTGGACCGTTAGATCAATTTGGTTTGATGGCCGAGATGGATTGTCCTTGAAACGACGTAGTTTTGGTGTCAAACTACGTCGTTTTGGTGGCCTGGGAGATGGGCTGCTTGGACCGGCTGCTTTTGGGTCTCAGATTTAAAAAAGAAAACGGGCCCAATCCGATTTTAAACTAATTTGCACCATTTTCTTTTATTTTCTAATTTTTAAAACACAAAACCTAATTAAAATGAAATTAAACACCCATTAATTAGTACTTAACACAATTATCATACACATATTAACATATTTAAATAGGTAAAAATCACACCATGGCAACAAATAGAATAAAATATGCATATTTTTTGTTATTTTTCTTTTAATAACCGAATGATGGTTTAATTACACACGACATATATATTTTGTATTTTTTGTTTGATAAGACTAAATAAAAATGGACAGAAACACAAATAACTACCAAAAATATGTCACGTAAATTCCAAAAATTGTACGGCGAGACCATTTGTTATTATTTTGATTTCTTTTGGGGTGATTTTCGCGTAAACAAAAATCACGTGCTCACAGCCCCAGTTTCCCCAAACTGGGGCAGAAAGTTTTCTTGGTTCGTTTATTTTTGTGAAATCAGGAACCCGCCTGGATAATAGAGGAATACATTTCAAGCTCAGAAGTCAGGAGTCCGCCTGGAGAATAGAGACATTCAATTTCAAATTCAGAAATCAGGAGTCCGCCTGGAGAACAGAGACATACAATTCAAATTTTAAGCAATCAGGAGCCCGCCTGAAGAACAGAGGTGATACAATTCAAATTTTAGTTATCAATCAATTTCTTATCTAATTTAAAATCAGGAGTCCGCCTGGAGAACAGAGACATTCAATTTCAAAGTTCAGAAGTCAGGAGTCCGCCTGGAGAATAGATACATACAATTCAAATTTTAAGCAATCAGGAGCCCGCCTGAAGAACGGAGGTGATACAATTCAAGTTTTAGTTTCCCATCAATCTTTTTGTTTATTTTGAAGTCAGGAACCCGCCTGGAGAACAGAGGTATAGAATTCAAAATTCAGAAGTCAGGAGTCCGCCTGGAGAACAGAGACATACAATTCAAATTTTAAGCAATCAGGAGCCCGCTTGAAGAACAGAGGAGTCCGCCTGTATAACAGAGAGGAATACATTCAAGTTCAAGTTCAGCAGTCAGGAGCCCGCCTGGATAATAGAGGAATACATTCAAGTCCAAGATTGTTCAAGTTCAGAAATTTGGAAGAGAGGGAACAACATCTCAGTTAGCAGTTTGAAATGACAACAAGGAATTTCACCTGGAGAACACAAGACAACAAGGCAACAAGGAAGTACAAGAGCAAGTTTGAAGAATCTAGATAGGACTTTTGTAGTTCATAGAACATAGCTAGTTTAGCTTCTTTTTATCTTTGACGTGGTGTAATAAGGGAGGTCAGCAAGCAGTAACAGCAGCAAGCGCAGTGAAATCACAGCTCCTGGTAGTCCCAGCTACCAGACACTCCCGAACTACACAGACCTGATTCCTGTTTAGCCCAGGATATGTAGGCAACCTCCGAAGCAGGGTGCGGTCAAAACTTTTCAAAATGCTTCACAACGGAATATTTGAACGGGCAAAAATCACTCGTATTTGCTCACTCATCTTTGCACGAAAACTCTTCGGGTTTCCGAGCAAAGAGGGGCAGCTATGAACGCATGATTTTTGCCCTATATATGAATTATTCCCAGAAATTCAAACAAAATGATTTCTCTTTATTTTTGCAATGTTCGCGAATTTTGGTGTCATTCTCTGATAATTGTTTGCATTAATTCATATGAAAAATACAAAAATACGTATTTGCTTAGGATCCAATCTCATATTTTAGGTTAAGTTGTTTTAGAACAAAATATGAGAAAAATAACAAAAATGGTTCACTTTTGCATTTTTATTGTTTTAATTGTGAATTCATCACGAAATAGTTTTTTTAAAACAATTTTAGGCATTAATTAGTTTTAATTTTGAAATATATTAGGACTTTATTTTTGCAATTTTGTAAAATCAATAAAATACAAATGAAAAAACAAAAAAAAAAGGAAAGAGGAAAAATTAGAAAAAAATAAAAGGAAAAACAATTAAAAAAGGAGGTGGTCTTAAAAAGACCCAAAGTTTGGGCCAATTCCGTTCTTAAACCCCAGCCCAAACGGATCCCATCCCCAAACGAAAACCCGGCCTACCCCTCTCCTAACCTAAATGACGCTGTTTGGCGTCGTCAAATCTGAGCCCTTAATCGTGTTAATCCAACGGTCCGCAACCCTGCCCTATTTTGACATAATAATGTCCGAAATCCCCATTAAACCTAAAACCAGTTACTTCTTCCTCATACCCTCTCTGAGCCTCGCCGGAATCCTTCGCCGGCGGGAAACGCCACATACGCCGTTCACCCCCAAATTTACACCACAGATTCCCCATGAACTCCCCTTTCCAACCCTATCTTTGGTTTCTTTCGAATCATAGCCAAACATCTCGAATAATCAGTCAAAGTTTTCCGGCCAAAACGCAAAGTATGCCAAACACCACCAAATTTACACCATAGACTCGCCTTAACCTTCTCATCCTAAATACCTAAGTCGTGTTCCTCGAATCTCACCAGAATTGTTCGAATTTGGATTTGAATTTTTCCGGCCAAAAACCCTAACCCAAAATCTTTGTGATTTTGGACCGTAATATCCTTTACCATGTGTTCTCTTGTAAAAACACATGGTTAGGGATATTATGTGTCAAAAATCTGGAAAGATTCGGACGTCAGCGGCTGGCCGGAGTTTTTTTTCGTGTTTCAGTGAGTTTTCTTGTTTCATTCTTACTTTCATTTTTTCTTTTTCCTTTTTGCCTTTCTGCATGAGTGAAGTTTTAGTTACAGTTTTTGATTTTGATTTCGGTAAGTGTCTTGTTAATCTTGTGTTTATTTTGTGTATTAGTATAGTTTAATTTTCATTCTTTTGGCTCTTCATTCCATTTGTGTTAGTCAGTAAGCTTTTCCCATCTCTAGTTCTAATTTGGTTTGATTCATGCTTTGTTTAGTAATCGATCATAGTTTTAATTTTAGAATCGTCTTAATCGATTAGTTTTGGGTCGATACAATTCTGTCCGTTAACTGTTAGTTATAGGTTTAGGTTAATGTCGATTCTTTCTTCTGTTTAGATTTTGAATATTTATTTAATATTGGGTCGTTGGTATAATTAGATTGACCTGTGTCCTGTTTATATGAAGTTGGATTTGGAAGTCGTTTGAGACTGATTTGAGTTATTATTAACTGTTTGTTCAATTTTAGTGTTAATTGATATAGTGTTTAAGATAGGTGTATTGGATATAGCTGAGTAAGTCGTTTGTTAATTAGCTTTAGTTAAGTTTTAGCTAGGGTGAGGGGATTGGGATAAGTTAACCTTAGTCTGTAATTTTCAGACTATTGGAAGGGAATTTTAGGCATAGAAAAGGGTAGTTTCTTTAGGAATAGTAATTTCAAGTAGGGGTAAGGGTAGTATAGGTATTTTGGGGGTAGAAGAGCATCCTAAATCCTTCTAGATAGGGGTGTAAGTGAATATTTCAAGAAGTAAGGAGTAATAACTTAGGCAACAAGTCAGTAACTAAGGGACTAATCTGAAAATAAGGAGGGACTAATAGGGAAAACAGAAATGTGAGGGTTGCCCCTCCTTTGGCCTATAAAAAGGCATGAATAGTGCTGTGAATAAGGGGTTTTTTTTGGAAGCCAAAAACTTCCCCCAAAATCATTCTGCAGATCTGATCTTCCTAATTTGAATTTCAAATCTCAAAACCTTCAAAAAAACAAACAAAAAAAGAAAAATTCAAAAAACAAAACACACTGTTCCATTGAAAACTCTAAGTTGATTTCGATTTCTTTGGTACTGATTCACACCATTAGTTCCAGCTTTGGTTGATGAAGTTCAAATGTTCATTTCGAGTGAATTTGGGTCTAATTAAGTTGTTTTTTGGTTGAGTTTTTATCCATTGAAGTTTCAGAAGTATTTTAAGTTCAATTTCGAGTCTATTTAGGTGCCTTCGAGTGATTTGTGGTTGATATCTTAGTTTCGTTTGGTTTCGAACTTTTTCTGGACTGTGATTCTACTTTCTGGGTTGTTCATCACCTGTTGCTGTTGACCTCACTTTTACTTCTTCCTTCACACTTCCAGGTACATGTTTTGTAGCTCTCAAGTCTATGGAATTGAAGTAAATATGCTATTTGAAGTTGATCTCTGAACTCCTCTTGTTTTTGTTTGATTTTAATGTGTAAAACAGTTAGCTTACTCGATATTTCATGTCATTTGTGTACTAGACTGATCCTGGATTGTATAAATTGGATTGATGAACTGTTAAGCAAGAGTTTGTTCATTTGGACTATTAAGTGGGTGCTTGGGTATTTAGATTCGTGTATGTAATCAAAACCGTGGACTGTTAGACTGATATTCGTCATTTAGCTATGTTATAGTGTAATTTCAGTTGGTGTAGTGTAACTTGGAAATCAGGAGAAACTAGAACCAAAAAAATGATTTGAGATCCATGAGTTCTATTCGTGTTAATAACTGGAGATTGAGCAGGAAATCAGTATATAGTTTGGGTCAGCTTAGAATAAATGTTCGTATTGCCCTGTGTTAATTCAAAAACAGGAATTAGAAGTAGTTAAAGTGTAATTTCTTCAAAATATTCCAATCACTCTGAAATTGGTTCGTAAGTATCGTTAATTGGTATAGTTGTGTCAAATTCCACAATTGTTTGAGAATTGGTTTATGACTGGCATGTGGTTTGTTGGTAGTTTAACTTGTTAATCACCATTAGTTTACCTTAAACACTTTAATTAGCCTATTAATGGTAGTCCTTGTCCGAGTGTTATCATGTCCAGTTTAAAGTAAATTGTCAATTGCTATAATCTCATTTCATTGTTGTACTGATTGGATTTTAGTTTGAAAGCTTGGGATCAATATTGGCCAGCCAAGCCTACTCCCTTTTAACTTAATCGGTTTGAGGCCTGGAGGATATCATTTGACTTGGGCCAAAAGGTAATGCTAGAAGCCTAAGACTGGACAGAACCAAAAGCGAAGCATGCCTTACCTGCTTGTTACTTGGGCTAATTGCAAAAGCCCAAGATTACTGAAGATCCGAATCATGGACAACCCCGGATTAAAAATAGTAACTCTTAAACAATACTAATTAATTAGGACTTTTACTTTTATTCATAGAGACAATTAAGTAGAAAATTATAGAGTGCTTTAGGTTTGCCTTTTAAAACAAAATGAGATGAGCCTCGCTAAAACAAAACACATAAATTGCGGGGCCCTCGTTAAATAAGTACATTAAAATACTTAGAATTTGGGAGGGCCGTTTAGCGAATTTCACGGCCTTCCCCAAAATAATATTACGTTAGAATCTTTAGACGCGATTTAATTAAATTACTTTCTTAAACTCGGGTGCGCATTGATGCGACCCAAATCCAAATCTCGACGAAGTCGAAATGTGTCGATAACCATGGGTGCAAATATTGCGACGCGGTTCGAAACGCATTTTCACGACGTCGCAAGTCTTTTAAAATAAATAATGATAAAGCGGTGTAAAATTAATAAAAGGCACATATGTTAGCATGTATTGAAATCAGATAAAATCAAATACAACAGTTAAGCGACCGTGCTAGAACCACGGAACTCGGGAATGCCTAACATCATCTCCCGAATTAACAGAATTCCTTATCCGGATTTCTGGTTCGCTGACTGTTAACATAGTCATAATTTTCCTCGGTTCGGGATTCAACTGGTGACTTGGGACACCATTAATCTCCCAAGTGGCGACTCTAAATCTCTTAATAAAACAAATCCCGTCACGGTTGTCCTTTAATTGAAAAAACTCCTTATACACCCTCCCCGGGGTATAATGCCAAAAGGAGGTGTGACAGCTACTTCAGAAACAACAAGGTAAATGAGAAGTCTTTCCTCAGTCTTTGGTTTTGCCAGCAATGGTGGATTTGATAAGTACGTTATCAAATTTCTGAGCGCCTGCTGACATTGCTCGTTCCATTCGAAATGATCCTGATTTTTAAGAGCTGAAAAGAATTTAAAGCACTTTTATGATGATTTGGAAATGAATCTTCCCAAGGCTGCAATTCTTCCTGTTAATCTCTGAACTTCTTTTTGACTTGAAAGCATATTAGGGATTTCTTCAATGGCCTTAATCTGTGCGGGATTTACTTCAATACAATAGTTAGAAACAAGAAACCCTAAAAACTTACCTGATGCAACACCAAATGCACATTTCTCAGGATTTAACTTCATATTAAATTTGCGCAGAATTTGAAAAGTATCAGACAGGTGTGATATGTGATCTCTCGAATGCTGAGTTTTAACGAGCATATCATCTATATAATCCTCCATGGTTTTTCCCAAATGTACTTGAAACATTTTAGTAACCACCCTCTGATATGTTGCACCAGCGTTTTTGAGAACAAAAGGCATTACTTTATAACAGTAAGTCCATCTGTCTATTATAAATGAAGTTTTTTCTTCATCTCTCGGATCCATTTTAATCTGATTATAACCTGAATATGCATCTAAAAAGCTTAATAGTTCATGCCCTACAGTTGCATCAATCAGCTGATCTATATGTGGTAGGGGAAATGAATCTTTAGGACAAGAATCTACACAAACCCGCCACTTACCGTTATTCTTTGGAACTACGACAGTATTGGCTAACTAATTAGGATACTTTACCTCGCGGATGGATCCAATCTTTAGCAATTTTTGAACCTCTTCTTGAATCACCTGATTCTTGAAAGTTCCTTGCTTTCTTTTCTTTTGCTTGACAAGAGGGTATGATGGGTCTTCATTTAATTTGTAAGTCATCACCTTTGGTGGTATGCATGTCATGTCAGAGTAGGACCAAGCAAAACAGTCCACATTAGTTTTTAAAAATTCAATTAACTTACCTCTCATGCCTTGGCTAAGATTGGACCCTACGTAGACTTTCTTATCAGGCCATTGAGCGAATAACATAACAGGCTCCAATTCCTCAATTGTTGTTTTGATATTTTCGTTTTCTTCTGGTTCTTGAATGGTGTCAGGCCTTGAATCCACATCTGTTCGTCCCTGTTCAGTTGAGGTTTGTGTTGTGGTGCCCTCAACTATCTTTTGTGATTTCTATTTTCCTTTATTTTTCATACTTAAATCTGTTACAGAATTGATGCTCCTGGATGTATGTTGATCTCCACGAATTTGACATACTCCCCAGGGTGATGGAAATTTAATGACTTGATGCAAGGTTGAAGGAACAACATCCATTCCATGGATCCATGGTCTCCCAAGGATCATATTGAAAGCCATCTCTATATCTACTACTTGAAACTTTGTATCTTTGACGACTCCTTCTGCGAATGTGGTGAGTGCTACCTCTCCTTTCGTCACAACACTAGAATTGTCAAATCCAGATAGAGTATGCGCCTTTGGTATTATTCTATCTTCTGCTTGCATATCATGTAATACTCTTAGCAAAATAATGTTCACGGAACTATCTGGATCAATCAAAACTCATTTTACATTAGTATCATGTACAATTAGAGATATTACCAGTGTATCGTTATGAGGGGTTAATACGCCATCTGCATATGCATCATCAAATGTAATGCTTTCTTCCTCTATGACATGTCGCACCCGTTTCCCTTGGGTAATTGTAACTATGGAAATTTTGTTAGCTGCAGTGTATGATATGTCATTGATGTCTTCACCTCCGCTTATAACGTTGACGGTTCTTTTGGGAGAAGGTGGCTTCGGGGGCTCCTGCTTGTTCTTCATGTAAGCTTGCTTACCTTTCTCACTGAACAACTTAGTGAGATATCCTTGTTTTAACAAATGATCAACTTCACTTTGTAAAAACCTACAATCTGTCGTTTTATGCCCATGGTCATTATGAAACTCGCACCAATGATCAGGGTTGTGCCTATTTGGATTCGATCTTATCTCTTTTGGCCATCTTACCTTATCTCCCATGCTTCTCAAAACAGCTACCAGCTCAGAAGTGCTCGCGTTGAAACTATAACCGCCAAATCTCGCCTTCAAATTTCTATCATCATCTCGTGACTCATAGGTATTTCGATTGTTTCTAAATCTTGATGAAGAACCTGACTCTCTATTCCTTGATCTATGATCATACATTTGATTGTCCTGCTTTGATCGTGAGTCTTTTCCCGCAGGTCCCATGTATGGCTCGTACCTGTTTTTACCGGATCTTTTTTCGGTCTCCGCACGTCTTGAACTTACCTTTTCTTCTTTTTGAAGTCGTGGAATAGTATCTTCTTCTATCCTTAGCTTTGTGCTATACCTGTTGTAAACGTCATTCCACGTTGTAGTTGGGAATTCACGAAGGCTTTCTTTGAGTCGCCTCGTAACTTCTAAGCTTTTTTCATTCAAATTGCTTGTGAAAGTTATAGCTGCCCAATTATCTAGTACATGTGGTAATGTCATTCTTTCACGTTGGAATTTGTCCACGAACTCTCTAAGCAATTCTGAGTCCCCTTGCTTGATCTTGAAAATATCTTCCATTCTTTTTTTGACTTTTTGAGCTCCCGAGTGTGCTTTGATGAAAGAATCTGCAAGCTCAGCAAAAGAATTTATAGAATTTTCGGATAAAAGAGAATACCATGTTAATGCTCCCTTGGTGAATGTTTCACCGAATATTTTGAATAATACTGATTCAATCTTTTGCTTAGTCAAATCGTTGCCCTTTACACCTGTTGTGAATGTAGTCACGTGGTCTCGTGGGTCTGTTGTTCCATCATATTTTGGAATATCAGGCATTTTGAATTTCTTTGGAATTGGGAGGGGAGCAGTACTTGGCTTCCAGGGTTGTTGTGAATATTTATCCATATCTACCCCTTTAATTATGGGCGGCACCCCAGGTATTTGTTCTATGCGGTCACTTTGCTCCTTGAGCTGTTTCTGCAAGGATAGTACTAAATTTTGTAAATTAGAATTGACTAAGTTACCTGGTTCTCCCTCCTGTGATTCGCTGAGGGTTCCACCACTACCTGAATTAACAAGCCCGGACCGAGGGTTTCCAAAGTGTTGTTATTTGGAGTGGGTGTGGTTGGTGCAGCAGGTAACTGGCTAGCAAAAGCCTCAAAAGTTTTATTGACATGAGCAGCAATTAGTTTTTGCAAAGCTTCATCGATAGCTTCAACATTTTCGAATTGAGCGTATGAGATCCCTCAGGAGTGCCCTCATGAGACCGCCGAGGAGAGCCTCATGGAGAAAGGACCGGGGTGTGAGTACCCTATGAATCTCCCTGAAGTTGTTGGTTTCCTTGATTTCCTTGGATGTTGTCATTATTGTTCGACATAGTTGATGCAACAAGAGAAGTTAAGCTGAAAGAGAATAGATTATCAGATTCCCGGTAACGGAACCAATTTGTTTAACCAAAAAATGAAATTTTGGTCAAAGCTTTAATTTAGAAGAACTAGGGTTACTGATAATCAAAAGAATATATGAAAGAAAGTAATTTGGCTAGCAATAATATAATCAGAAAGAAAACAAGTAAATCAATATATTCAGATAGTATTTCATGTCCCTACAATTGATCAGTTATCTCCCTTTTATAGCTATTTGGGAGATATGCGTTTTTCCCTTATCATAATAAGGCTATTATGAGTAATTAAAGACATTGAATGCTACGTTACACGATCATTGTATTTAATACAGATTCTCTAACGTATTCCATATTTAATGCTCATTAAATATTAATCTGCACTCTCATATATTGTCAGATTCATTCCCCTTGATTCCTGGACCTAAATGACTTAAATAGGTACGGGCGCCGAGTCCTTTAAATATCTGCTTGTGCCTCTTCCTTTGCCTTTGCTCGTATTTGTTGCAACTCGTGTCTCTTTGCCAGCTGTAACTCTTTGACTAGTCTACGTGTTTTGACACGTCATCTTTATTCTACTTTAATATGTAAACTCAATTTTTCCCAATACAGCGGGTCCATGTCGTAATTATTTAAATATAGTACTATTTTATAAGAAAATGAACTATCTATGAATATTTTCTTGAAATTAAAGGGTTTATCAATCAAAGAAATGGTCAAAGAAGTTGAGTGCATTTCTTTCGTGTTAGCTTTTCTCAACCCTAAGGTCAGATCGATTCTATCGGCAATAGATGAATTTGAAGAGCCTAATATATAAAATTTATCCATTTCAAAAGCAAAATATTTAAAAAGATGAAACTGAAATTAAAGAAAGTACAATGATTAGTTCTGTATTCGGTTATTCCGTAAACCGCTCTAATTAACAAAATTTTCATTTATTCTTAAGGCTGATAATGACGCAGTAAATTGTCAATTAGGTATACGTATATACAAATCGATTATGGGGATGAGAAATATCTGTCTAAATTCAAAGGCGTAACGTGGAGCTGTCTGATCTTGTTTAATTTGTTGTACCAAAATTAAGGCAAGTTAACTGAGTAACTTAAGAAATAAAACAGGTGCTTGACACACAAATGCTAGGGCAGAAAACGATCAACAAGATGCCTGACTGCAAGGAAACAAGAGATCATACTAAATAAACAATAATTAATTAGTTTCCTTTGTGAGACATCCTATAAAATTTGGACGAGAATTATTGTGGACATTCTATGCGTTGGTCATGAACAAAAAAGAAAAAAAAAGAAAAAGCAGAAGCTTATTAGACAATATTATCAACATACGATTTTAAGTTTTATGCATTAATATATAATGCAAAAAATATGAACACCATTTGGTTAATTAATTAAAGGTAATTACAAATTACTATGTTTAAGTAATATTGAAAACACATAATAAAATAAGTAACATGTTATAATATGTTAAATTATACCGGTGGTGTAAAAGTTTCATGACAAGTAAAAGGATGCCTACAGATATACCTATTTAACGTATTCTATTTTAAAAGAAAAAAAAATACCATAACTGTGAGTATTTCCATAGAGTTAGAGAATTTAAAGGGCTATTAGTCAGTCAAAGAAGTTGAACTGTTGCATTTTTTTTTTTTGCGCTTTCCTGGACCTTTATAACTTAATATTTCTGGTTAGTTTGTGTAATATAAACAATTGCCCCTAAAAGAAGAAACGAAGTGACTGCAGATTGGACGCAAAATTTGTTTTAGAAATAAATTTTATGTTCCGAGGCCTTAAAAACCTCTTTTTATCTCACTTCGATTTGCGTGCGCAGTCCGGGCACGTATCCGGAAAGCCATTATGTGAAAATTTGTGATAAATAATAAATTTTGCTTTTAAAATGAATTTAAGTTGAATTCGGTCAACATTTTGGGTAAACGGACCCGGACCCGTAATTTGACGGTCCCGGAGGGTCCGTAGGAAAATATGGGACTTGGACGTATGCCCGGAATCGAATTCTGAGGTCCCAAGCCCGAGAAATGAATTTTGTAAAGAAAATTATTTTCTGGAATATAAATGAGTTTTTGAAAATGAGATATGTTTGAATTTGATGGTATCGGGCCCGTATTTTGGTTTCGGATACCGGTATAGGTCTTATATGTGATTTAAGTCGAGCCTGTAAAATTTGGTAAGAAACGGAGGTCATATGACGTGATTCGGAACCTTAGTTGTGAAATTTAAAACATTGAAAGTTCTTGAGATTTTCTTTGATTTCGATGCTAAATTCATAGTTGTTGAAGTTATTTTGATGATTTGATTGCACGAGCAAGTCCGTATGATGTTTTTAGGTTAGTGTGCATGTTTGGTTTGGAGCCCCGAGGGCTCGGGTAAGTTTTGGATAGGCCACAGAGTGAAATTTGGACTTAGAAAATTACTGGTGTGTTCGCAAATGCGAACAATGTGTCACAAATGCGAATTATGGCTTGGGCTGCCATGGTCCCAAATGCGAAGAGGACTGGAATCCTGTCACGACCCTGGTTCGTCCTCCGTGAATCATCGTGACGGCACCTAGTCTCTACGACTAGGTAAGCCTAAAATGCGGAAGATAAACCAAATTTGCAGAAGAAAAGAAAATAATTTAAAACAGAAATAGTGTAATAAAACAACATTTGAAAGTGCCACTCGGCATAAACAGTACCAACTCTCATAAACTAATACAGTTTTTCCAAAACCTGAAAATCTGTGAATCACAAGCTACGAATATAATAAAAATGCTCTAACTCCGGAATGTCTACATCAATAGAAGAAAATAGAAGGGCTATCACTACAAGATAGAATGGAAAGGGACTCCTCGGTCTGCGGACGCGGCAGTACCTCGAAGTCTCTGGAGCAGTCGTCTCGCCTCAAGGGTGATAGGGCTGAGTCAAAATACCTGTATCTGCACATGAAATACATGCGCAGAAAGGGGCATGAATACACCACAACGGTACTCAGTAAGTACCAAGCCTAACCTCAATCGGGTAATGACGAAGAAGATCGAGGCCCTACTGAGTTAAAATAAAAATATAAGGTATGACAGTATAAGATAAGAAGTACAGTTGAAGGCTAACAATAAGAATTTAATACAGGAAGACGAGGAATTCAATAGCTGAAACAGAGGCAAAAACAAGCATAAGGAAATAACCAGGGATCTCTCAGTATCCAGAGGGTCTCTTAGTACCCTCAATATATATGCCAGGGATCTCTTGGTATCCCGAGGATCTCTCGGTATCCTCAATATATGCTAGGGATCTCTTGGTATCCCGAGGATCTTTCGGTATCCTCAATATATGCTAGGGATCTCTTGGTATCCCGAGAATCTCTTGGTATCCTCAATATACGTGCTAGGGTTCTCTCGGTATCCCACACCTCAGCTCAAATCATAAATACGTGAAGGGGATGTCCCGGGATGCCGTCCCGTAGTCCCAAAGTAAAACACACAGCAACAACATAAGGAATACTCATTAAAGCTCAATTTCGTACCAAGTAAACAGGTAATTCTAACCTAACATGGTTCACATAATACAATTAAGACAGTTTAAGCAAGTAAGCAATTAAGTCAATTAAACATGTTTTTCTAGGCTAACGACAGGCTTAAATTGCAAGTAGTATAAGACAGGAAAAAGGAACACAATTAAAATTTCTTAAAGAAAACCGGATTTCCAACAATTATCTCAAGTATGCACTCATCACCTCACGTACAAGACATTTCAATTATCAAATATACCACATCCTAAGGGGAATGTCCCCCACACAAGGTTAGGCAAGCCACTTACCTCGAACCAACTCAAATCAATCCGAAATCACGCTCTTGCCACGAGTACTCGACTCCAAATGGCCCAAATCTATTCAATTCAATTGCATAATGTAAATAACACTTCAATTAACTGATTCTACAAAGAAATTCTAAGCTAATTTGCAAAATTAGGTAAAATGACCAAAATGTCCCTCGGTCTCATGTCTCGGAATTGGGTAAGATTTACATTTCCAGAATCCTCACACTCTCACGAGTTCAGTCATACTAAAAGTACCAAAATCGGACCTCAAATGTTCCCTCAAATCATCACTCAAAGATGTCTAATTAGTCAAGCCCTAACCCCCAAATTACCACTGATTATCCTTAATTTTTCATGCTTATAATGATAAAAATCACTCCAATAACGAGTTTAGGGACCAAACACCTTACCCCCAATGAATTCCTCTGAAAATCCCTCTTGAAAAATGCTCCCCTTGTTCTTCCCGTTTGAAAAGAGGTGAAAAATAGTTAAATTTTGCGAAGGCAAGTATTTATATGTTTCTGCCCAGTTAATCCGCTTCTGCGGCCCTGGGACCGCATCTGCGGTCCCGCTTCTGCGAGGACAAGATCGCATCTGTGACCTTTCACTTAAAGACCAGCTTTCGCACCTGCGAATACCCATTCGCAGATGCGGTACCGCTTCTGCGGTAAGTTTCCCGCATCTGCGGACCCTGCGATCCTCCCCAATTCCGCTTCTGCGATTGCTCCGCCACTTCTGCATCTCCGCAACTGCGGGACCCAACCGTAGGTGCTGTTATGACAGATATCAGCAGCTTCAGCTGCTTCAAACCACTTCCAATTCTTCCGACAACCATCCAAAATCTTCCTGAGGCCCCCGGGACTTCAACCAAAAACACAAAAAAGTCTAATACCACTGTTCAAACTTATACCAATCCTTAAAACACCTAAAACAACATCGATACGTCGAATCAACCACGTATTTGAGCCTAAAAACTCCAAAACTCTAAAAATACGCTTTCGATCAAAAAGTCTATCAAATCTCGTCTGAATGACCTGAAAATTTGCACACACATCACATTCAACACTACGGAGCTACTCCAACTTCCAGAATTTCATTCCGACCCTCGGATCAAAATCCACTATCGAACCGGAAACTTCAAAATTCGACCTTTCAGCATTTCAAGCCTAAATTAGCTACGGACCTCCAAAACACCATCCGATCACGCCCCTAAGCCCGAAATCACCCAACGGAGCTTACGAAACTATCGGAATTCCATTCCGAGGTCGTCTTCAAACTGTTCCTACAGTAAACTTTCCAACACTTAAGCTCTCATTTAGGGATTAAGTGTCCCAAAACTCTCCGAAACTCAAAACCGAACATCCCGGCAAATCAAAATAGCAGAAATAAACACGGGGAAAGCAGTTAATAGGGGATCGGGGCGTTAATTCTTAAGATGATCGGTCGGGTCGTCACATCCTCTTACACTTAAACATTCGTTCGTCCTTGAACGAGCATAGAGACATACCTGAAGTAGTGAAAAAATGGGAGTAACGGTTGCGCATATCCTGCTCGATCTCCTAGGTCGCCTCCTCGACTGGCTGACCCTGCCACTGAACCTTTACTGATGCAATGTTCTTTGACCTTAGCTTTCTAACCTGCCTGTCCAATATTGCCACTGGCTCCTCAACATAAGATAGATCCTTGTCCAACTGGATTGAGCTGAGATCCAACACGTGTGACGGATCACTGTGGTACCTCCGGAGCATCAAAACATGAAATACCGGATGAACCCCTGTCAAGCTGGGAGGTAAGGCAAGCTCATAAGCAACCTGCCCAACACGCCTCAATATCTCAAAAGGGCCAATCAACCTCAGACTCAATTTCCCATTCATCCCAAATCTCATAACGCCCTTCATAAGTGAAACCCGAAGTAGAACCCGCTCTCCAACCATATAGGAAACATCACAAACCTTCCGGTCTGCATAACTCTTCTGTCTGGACTGGGCTGTACGGAGTCTATCCTGAATCACTTTAACCTTCTCCAAAGCATCCTGAACCAATTCTGTGCCGAATAATCTGGCCTCACCCGGCTCAAACTAACCCACCAGGGATCTACACCGCCTACCATATAAAGCCTCATACGGTGCCATCTGAATGCTGGACTGATAGCTGTTGTTGTAGGAAAATTCCGCCAATGGCAAGAACTGATACCAAGACCCGCCAAACTCAATCACACACGCACGGACATATCCTCAAGAATTTGAATAGTGCGCTCGGACAGTCCATCCGTCTGAGGGTGAAATGATGTATTCAACTACACCCGAGTACCCAACTCATGCTGAACGGCCCTCTAGAATCGTGATGTGAACTGAGTACCTCTATCTGAAATGATGGAAACTGGAATACCATGCAGACAAACAACCTCCCGGATATAAATCTCCGCCAACCGCTCCAAAAAATAAGTAGTACACACAGGAATGAAGTGAGCGGACTTGGTCAGCCGATCCACAATCACCTAAATAGCATCGAACTTTCCCAAAGTCCGCGGGAGCCCAACTACAAAGTCCATGGTGATCCGCTCCCACTTCCACTCCAGAATCTCTATCTGTTGAAGCAACCCACCCGGTCTCTGGTGCTCATACTTCACTTGCTGACAGTTGAGGTACCGAGCTACAAATCCAAATATATTTTTCTTCATCTGCCTCCACCTGTAGTGCTGCCTCAAATCCTGATACATCTTCGCGGCACCCGGATAAATGGTATACCGCGAACTATGGGCCTCCTCCAGAATCATCTCCCAAAGCCCATCAACATTGGGTACATAAATCCGACCTTGCATCCTCAATACTCTGTCATCACCAATAGTCACATCTCTGGCATCACCGTGATGAACCTTGTCCTTAAGGACAAGCAATTGAGGGTAATCTTACTGACGCTCTCTGATACGATCAAATAAGGAAGACGGAGAAACCATGCAAGCTAGAACCTGACTGGGCTCCGAAAGATCCAATCTCACAAACTGGCTGGCTAAGGCCTGAACATCCATCGCCATAGGTCTCTCCGATGCTGGTAAATAAGCCAAACTCCCAAAACTCTCTGCCCGGCGACTCAAGGCATCGGCCACCACATTAGCCTTGCCCGGGTGATACAAAATAGTGATATCATAGTCCTTTAGCAACTCTAATCACCTCATCTGGCGCAAATTTAGATCCTTTTGCTTGAACAGGTGATGCAAGCTCCGATGATCAGTATAAATCTCACAAGGAACCCCGTACAAATAATGACGCCAGATCTTTAGGGCGTGAACTAGGGGTGTTCGTCGGTCAGTATGGTACGGTATTTAGATATTTCGGTTTGGTATTTTCGGTATTCAGTTTCTTAAAATCCTATACCAATATCGTACCTAATTAAATTCGATATGGTTCGGTTTTTCTCCTTTCGGTTTCCGTTTATTCGGTTCGATAACTTCGATTTGAATACTAACTAATACATAGAGCCATACACTCTAATATTCTTAATTAAAGTACTCAAAAATATAAAACTAAAAATGTTTGTTGAGAAAATTTTTGTCCAAAACTAGCAAATATCGATCCAAATAGAGAAAATTGTACATAAAAGAATATTTTATCGTTAGAAATGTCTTGTTACTTGTTTAGAGTTAATTGATGAACTTTGAGAATAAAGGAAAGTAAAATTTTAGATTTTTTTATTTATGTTATAATTGATAATATGTGTTTTGTGTAATATAATATATATTTCGGTACGGTATCGGTATTCTGATATTTTATCTTAAAATATCAAATACCATACCTAATACCAATTATTTTCAAAACTTAAAACAAATACCAAAATACCGTATAACAAATACCAAAATTTTCAGTTTCGGTACGGTAATTCGGTATTTATCAAATTATGCTCAGCCCTAGCGTGAACAATGGCAGCTAACTCAAGGTCGTGGACATGGTAATTTTTCTCATGTACCTTCAACTGTCTGGACGCGTAAGCAATCACCCTACCATCCTGCATCAACACCGCTCCGAGGCCAATCCTCGAGGCATCACAATAGACCGTATAAGACCCCGAACCTGTAGGCAGTATCAAAATTGGGGCTGTAGTCAAAGCTATCTTGAGCTTCTGAAAGTTCTCCTCACACTCTTCCGTCCACTCGAACGAAGCATCCTTCTGGGTCAGCCTGGTCATAGGGGTTGCAATCGATGAAAACCCCTTAACAAAACGGCGGTAGTAACCCGCCAAGCCAAGGAAACGGCGGATATCTGTAGTTTAGGATGGTTTGGGCAAACTCTACACGGCCTCTACTTTCTTCGAATCCACCTGAACACCCTCACTCGATACCACGTGGCCTAAGAATGCCACGGAATCCAACCAAAACTCACATTTCGAGAACTTAGCATATAACTTCTTCTCTCTCAGAGTCTAAAGCACAGTCCTTAGGTGCTGCTCATGATCTTCCCGACTCTAGGAATACACCAAAATATCATCAATAAAGACAATGACGAACCAGTCAAGATACGGCCGGAACATACTATGCATCAAATGCATAAAGGCTGATGGGGCATTGGTCACCCCAAATGACATAATAAGGAACTCGTAATGACCATACCGAGTCCTAAAAGCAGTCTTCGGGATATCTAGCTCCTGAATCTTCAACTTATGGTAACCTGAGCACAAGTCAATCTTAGAAAACACCCGTGCGCCCTGAAGCTGGTGGTTCTTCACTGTAACCTTGTTCAACTGGCGATAATCAATACACATACGCATAGAACCATCCTTTTTCTTCACAAACAAGACAGGAGCACCCCAAGGTGATACATTGGGCTGAATAAAACCCTTATAAAGCAATTCCTATAACTGATCCTTCAACTCCTTCAATTCAGGAGGAGCCATACGATACGGAGAAATAGAAATGGGTTGAGTGTCCGACAACAGATCAATGCCAAAATCAATATCTCTATCAGGCAGCATGCTCGGAAGATCAGCTAGAAACACATCGGAAAAATCCCGTACTACTGGGACTGAATCAACTAAAGGGGTATCAATACTGACATCTATCACATAAGCTAAATACGCATCACACCCATTCTCAACCATACGCTGAGCTTTAAGGAAAGAAATAACTCTACTGGGAGTGTGATCTAAAGTACCCCTCCACTTAACACGCAGTACACCTAGCATAGCCAGCATCACGGTTTTGGCGTGACAATCAAGAATAGAAAAAATGGGGCGACAACCAGTCCATGCCCAGGATAATATCAAAATCTACCATGTTGAGCAACACTAAATCGGCTCTGGTCTCAAAACTACTAAGAGCAACCAAACACGACCGATAAATGTAATCCACGACAAGAGAATCTCCCACAAGAGTAGAAACATAAATAAGAGAACTTAAGAATCCCAAGGTACACCCAAATGCGGAGCAAAATAAGAAGACACATAAGAGTAAGTGGAGCCTGGATTGAATAGAACCGATGCATCTCTGTGACAAACCAGTATAATACTTGTGATGATAGAATTGGAGGCAACAGCCTCGGTGCGGGCAGGAAAGGCATAGTATCGGGCCTGGCCTCCCCCTCTAGGGCGACCTCTACCTCCCCGACCTCCACCTCTGGCTGGTTGAGTAGGTGGGGTAGCAACTAGAGCTGTAACAATAGCCTAAGAACTCTGCGGGCCGTGTTGTGGCTGAGAAGTCTATCGAGGCGCACTCCTCCCAAGTCTAGGGCAATCCCTCACCACATGGCATGTGTCACCACACTCAAAACAAGCTCTAGGAGGTCGTGGTGGTTGTGACTGGCTTGGGCCAGGTCTACTGGACTGACCACTAAAAGCACCCCGCGTAGGAGGTACGCTAGATATCGGAGGTGCATAATAAGGCTCCTGAGGTCTAGGAGGAGCTGGAATACCACTGGCTGCTGGAAGAGCTAAATGAACAGGGCGACTCATATAACCCCTACCATGACGGCCTACAGTTGGGGCACGGGAACCAAAATAATGGCCCGACTCTCGAGACCTCTTGGCTTCCCTCTCCTCTCTCTCCCTAGCATGCAATCCTCCTAGCAATGCTCACCACCTGCTGATAAGAAATATCCATCTCTAACTCACGAGCCATGCTAGACCTGATGCTGGGAATAAGGTCCTCAATAAACTGGCGAACCCTCTCGCGAATAGTAGAAACCAAGGCTGGGGCATGTCTAGCAAAACTAGTGTGACGGACAGCATACTCTGCGACAGTCATAGCACCCTAGCGCAAGTGCTCAAACTCTGTGTGCCATGTGTCCTTGAGGCTTTAAGGAACATACTCTCTCAGGAACACATCTGAGAACTAAGTCCAAGTCAGTGAAGCAGCCTCATCCGGACTGTCTAACTCATAGGTGCGCCACCACTCATAGGCGGCTCCTCGAAGCTGGAAAGTAGTAAAGGAAACCCCGCTCGATCCTGATATACCCATGGTACGGAGAATACGGTAACACTCATCTAGAAATCCCAGAGCATCATCCGATGCTAGACCACTGAATACAGGAGGCTTGTACTTCTTGAACCTCTCAAGCCTCAGCCGCTCATCCTCGAAAACCGCTGCCCTATCTTTGGACTGATCTCGGACTGTAGGTTGTATAGGAATAATCTTAGGGACTTGCTCAATATGCACTCGCTGCTGAGGATTGCGGGCGGCGGGAATCTGTGCTCCTCCCCCGGCCTGAGATGTAGTTGCAGCAAGGGGAAGCAACCCTGCCTGAGCCAAAGTGGTGTACATGCTCATGAACTGTGCCAGAGTCTCCTGAAGTGCTGGAGTTGTAGTAGCAGTAGGCGTATCAGGTGTCTGAACTCCGGCTGGAACTACTAGTGGTACCTAGGTGGCAGCTCACGCATGTGCTCTGGCTGTACCACATGCACGTCCTCGGCCTCTACCCCGACCCCGACCTCTGACGGCTACAGTAGGGGGCGCGGGTGCCTGATGATCTTTTGTAGAACATGTCCTCACCATCTATGAGAGAATAGAAGACAGAAGTTTAGAATTGTGATATCAAAATCTCGCACGACAAGGAAATAAAATGAAGTGGAATTTTCCTAACAGTTACATAGCCTCTCGTAGATAAGTATAGACATCTCCGTACTGATCAATGAGACTCTAATAAAGCGGCTTGTGATTCATGACTCCTATGAACCTAGAGCTCTGATACCAACTTGTCACAACCCCGGTTTGCCCTCCGTGAACCATCGTGATGGCATCTAGTCTCTACGACTAGGTAAGCCTAAAATGTGGAAGATAAACCAAATTTGTGGAAGAAAAGAAAACAATTTAAAATAGAAATAGTGTAATAAAACAGCATTCGAAAGTGCCACTCGACATACACAGTACCAACTCTCAAAAACTAATACAGTTTTCCCAAAACCCAAAACCCATGAATCACAAGCTACGAATATAATAAAAATGCTCTAACTCCGAAATGTCTACATCAACAGAAGAAAATAGAAGGGCTATCACTACAAGATAGAATGGAAAGGGACTCTTCGGTCTGCGGACACGACAGATATACCTCGATGTCTCTGGAGCAGTCGTCTCGCCTCAAGAGTGATAGGACTGAGTCAAAGTACCAGGATCTGCACATGAAAAACATGCGCAGAAAGGGACATGAGTACACCACAACGGTACTTAGTAAGTGCTAAGCTTAACCTCGGTCGGGTAGTGACGAGGAAGTTCAGGTCCCTACTGAGTTAAAATAAAAATATAAGGTATGATAGTATAAGATAAACAGTACAGTTAAAGGCTAACAATAAGAATTTAATACAGGAAGACGAGGAATTCAATAACTGAAACAGAGGCAAAAACAGGCACAAGGAAATAACTGGGGATCTCTTAGTATCCCGAGGATCTCTTAGTACCCTCAATATATATGCCAGGAATCTCTTGGTATCCCGAGGATCTCTCGGTATCCTCAATATATGTTAGGGATCTCTTGGTATCCCGAGGATCTCTTGGTATCCTCAATATAATGCTAGGGATCTCTTGGTATCCCGAGGAGCTCTTGGTATCCTCAATATACATGCTAGGGATCTCTCGATATCCCGCACCTCAGCTCAAATCATAAACACGTGCAGGGGATCTCCCGGGATGTCGTCCCGTAGTCCCAAAGTAAAACACATAGCAATAACATAAGGAATACTCATTAAAGCTCAATTTTGTACCAAGTAAACAGGTAATTCTAACCTAACATGCTTCACATAATACAATTAAGACAGTTTAAGCAAGTAAGCAATTAAGTCAGTTAAACATGCTTTTCTAGGCTAACAACAAGCTTAAATTGCAAGTAGTATAAGACAGGAAAAAAGGACACAATTAAAATTTCTTAAAGAAAACCGGATTTCCAATAATTAGCTCAAGTATGCACTCATCACCTCACGTACAAGGCATTTCAATTATCAAATATACCAAATCCTAAGGGGAAGGTCCCCCACACAAGGTTAGGCAAGCCACTTACCTCGAACCAGCTCAAATCAATCCAAAACCACGCTCTTGCCACGAGTACTCAACTCTAAATGGCCCAAATCTATTCAATTCAATTGCATAATATAAATTACACTTCAAGTAACTAATTCTGTAAAGAAATTCTAAGCTAATACGTGAAATTAGGTAAAATGACCAAAACGCCCCTCGGACCCACGTCTCAAAATCGGGTAAGAGTTACATTTCCAGAATCCACACACTCGCATGAGTTCATTCATACCAAAAGTACCAAAATCGGACCTCAAATGGTCCCTCAAATCATCACTCAAAGGTCTCTAATTAGTCAAGCCCTAACCCCCAAATTACCACTGATTTTCCATAATTTTTCATGCTTATAATGATAAAAATCACTCCAATAACGAGTTTAGGGACCAAAGACCTTGCCCCAATGAACTCCTCTGAAAATCCCTCTTGAAAAATGCTCCCCAAACTTCTTCCGGTTTGAAAAGAGGTCTTCTTATACTTCCCACTGAGAGAGAGAGAGTGAGGAGATCATTGAGGGACTCATTCAGCCTATTCGACTACAGATGGACAAAGAGACGGTGAGCGAGGTTTCCTTTCAGGATGCGGCCAATGTGGCCAGTAGGGTTGAGATGGTTCTATCACAGGGGGGTGGTCAGGGGTCTAACAAGAGGCCTTGTCATTCAGGCAGATTTAGTGGTGCTCTATCTGGAGGCAGGGATTCGTTTGGTAGAGGCCATCCTCCTAGGACTTTTCAGTCATCACTTCAGGTTTCTCACGGTGCTTCAGGTGGTCGTGGTTCTCATATGTAGTATTCTGATCAGCAGTCCTACAGTGCACCACTAGCTCCTATCAGTGCACCGCCACTCCAGAGTTTTTGGGGTAGTCATTCAGGTCGTCAGGGTTAGCAGTATCAGCAGCCGAGGGCTTGTTATACTTGTGGTGATATGGGGCATATTGCTAGATTTTGTCCTCGAGCATCGAGCAGCTCTCAGCATCAGGGTTCCCGCGCCATGGTTCAGGCACCGAGTGTTCCACAGGCTGCTCAGTCAACTAGAGGTAGAGGTAGAGGTGCTAGAGGTGGAGGTAGAGGTACTAGAGGTGGAGGTCAGGCCGTTAGAGGTTGAGGCCAGCCTACAGCAGATCATCCTAGAGATGTAGTTCAGAGTGGTGGGGCCCAGCCCCGATGTTATGCTTTTCCAGCCAGGTCGGAGGCTGAGGCTTCCGATGTAGTTATCATAGGTACTGTTCTAGTTTGTCGTAAAGATGTTTTAGTTCTATTTGATCCAGGGTCTACGTACTCCTATGTGTCATCTTATTTTGCACCGTATCTGGTCATGCCTAGTGATTCCTTGAGTGCCCCTGCATATGTATCTACACCGGTGGGTGATTCTATTGTGGTAGATCGTGTTCATCGTTCATGTATAGTTATGATTGGGGGTCTTGAGACTCGAGTAGATTTGTACTTCTGGAAATGGTTGATTTTGATATCATATTGGGGATGGACTGTTATCACCTCACCACACTATCTTGGACTGTCATGCCAAGACTGTGACCTTAGCCTTGCCGGGGTTGCTCCGTTTAGAGTGGAGAGGGACTCCTGGTCATTCTACCCGTAATGGTATCTCATATATGAAGGCTCGGCGTATGGTCGAGAAGGGATATTTGGTCTATTTGACTTCTGTTCATGATTCTAGTGCTAAGGTTCCTTCTATGGATTTTGTGCCTATTGTTCACGAGTTTCCTGAGGTTTTTCATTCAGACCTGCCGGGTATGCCACCCGACAGGGATATTGACTTCTGCATTGATTCGACTCCTAGCACTCAGCCCATTTCTATTTCACCGTATCATACGGCCCCGCCTGAGTTGAAAGAATTGAAAGAGCAGATGCAAGCCTTCCTTGATAAGGGCTTTATTAGACCTAGTGTCTTGCCTTGGGGTGCGCCGGTGTTGTTTGTTATGAAGAAGGATGGATCAATGAGAATGTGTATAGATTACCGGCAGTTGAACAAGGTTACAGTCAAGAATAAGTATCCATTGCCGAGGATTGATGATTTATTTGATCAGCTTTAGGGTGCCAAGGTATTTTCGAAGATTGACTTGAGATCTTACTACCATTAGTTGAGGATTAGGGCATCCGATGTCCTTAAGATAGCTTTCCGCACTTGGTACGAGCATTATGAGTTCTTAGTGATGTCATTTTGGGTTGACAAATGCCCCAGCAGCTTCTATGGATTTGATGAACCGAGTGTTCAAGCCTCACTTGGATTCATTCGTGATAGTCTTCATTGATGATATTTTGATCTATTCCCGCATCCGGGAGGAGCTTGAGCAGCATCTGAGAGTGGTTCTTCAAACTTTAAGAGATAGTTAGTTGTATGCTAAGTTTTCGAAGTGTGAGTTCTGGTTGGGTTCAGTTTCTTTCTTGGGTCATATTGTTTTAGCGGAGGGTATTCAGGTAGATCCAAAGAAGATAGAGGCAGTCAAGGACTAGCCTAGACCCACATCAGCTACAGAGATCTGGAGTTTCTTGGGTTTGGCAGGCTATTATCATCGGTTTGTGGAGGGGTTTACATCTATTGCAACCCCGATGACCAGGTTGACCTGGAAGGGTGCCCAGTTCAGGTAGTCGGACGAGTGTGAGGCGAGCTTTCAGAAGCTTAAGACAACTTTGACTACGGTGCTGGTGTTGGTTTTTCCCACAGGTTTAGGGCCATATACAGTTTATTGTGATGCATCTCGTATTAGACTTGGTGCGGTGTTGATGCAAGATAGCAAGGTCATTGCTTATGCTTCGCGTCAGTTGAATATTCATGAGAAAAACTATCTGATTCATGATTTAGAGTTAGCAGCCATTGTTCACGCGTTGAAGATTTGGAGGCACTATCTGTATGCGTGTCATGTGAGGTGTTCACAGATCACAAGAGTCTGCAATACTTGTTCAAGGAGAAGGAGCTAAATTTGAGGCAGAGAAGGTGGTTGGAGATATTGAAAAGACTATGATATCACCATCTTATATCATCCGAGAAAGGCCAATGTGGTGGTCGATGCTTTGAGTAGGAAGTCAGCCAGTATGGGCAGTCTTGCGTATATTTCGGTTGGTAAGAGACTACTTACTTTGGATGTTCAGGCTTTGGCCAATCAGTTCGTGAGGTTGGATGTTTCTGAGCCTAACCGTGTGTTAGCTTGCATAGTCGCTCGTTCTTCCTTATTGGAGCGTATCCAAGATCGGCAATATGATAATCCTTATTTATATGTCCTTAGGGACATGATGCTGCATGGTGGTGCCAAGCAGGTTACATTAGGTGATGATGGAGTTTTGAGGCTGCAGGGTAGAGTTTGTGTGCCTAATGTGGATGGGCTCCGAGAGTTGATTCTAGATGAGGCCCACAATTCCCAGTACTCTATTCATCCGGGCGCCATTAAGATGTATCAAGATTTGCGGCAACATTATTAGTGGAGGAGGATGAAGAAGGATATTGTTGCATATGTGGCTCGGTGTTTGAATTGTCAGCAGGTTAAGTACGAGCATCAGAGACCTGGTGGTTTGTTCCAGAAGATTGAGATTCCTGAGTGGAAGTGGGAGTGTATCACTATGGACTTCATTGTTGGACTCCTACGGACTAAGAGAAAGTTCGATGTAGTGTGAGTCATTGTTGATAGGCTAACCAAGTCAGTGCATTTCATTCTTGTGGCAGTCTCCTATTCTTCCGAGAGGTTAGTTGAGATCTATATCCAGGAGATTGTTCGTCTTCATGGAGTGCCCGTGTCTATCATTTCGGATTGAGTTACACAGTTTACCTCACATTTCTGGAGAGCAGTTCAGCGTGAATTGGGCACACGGGTCGAGTTAAGCACAACATTTCATCACGGACAGGCTGTCCGAGCGCACTATTCAGATCTTGGAGGATATGCTCTGAGCATGTGTCATTGACTTTGGAGGCTCGTGGGATCAGTTCTTGCCTTTAGCGGAGTTTTCCTACAACAACAACTACCAGTCGAGCATCTATATGGCTCCGTATGAGGCTTTATATGGTAGGTGGTGTCGGTCGTCGGTTGGATGGTTTGAGCCGGAAGAGGCTCGGTTGTTGGGTACAGATCTAGTACAAGATGCCTTAGACAAGTTCAGAATCATTCAGGATAGGCTTCGTACGGCTCAGTCCAGGTAAAAGAGTTATGTCGACCATAAGGTTCGTGATTTGGCATTCATGGTCAGTGAGCGGGTGTTGCTTCGGGTGTCGCCTATGAAGGGCGTGATGAGATTTGGGAAGAGGGGCAAGCTTAGCCCTAGGTTCATTGGCCCCTTTGATATTCTTGATCGAATGGGAGAGGTGGCTTATAGACTTGCATTGCCGCCGAGTTTATCAGCTGTGCATCCAGTGTTTCATGTGTCCATGCTTCGGAAGTATCACGGCGATCCATCCCACGTGTTAGATTTCAGCATTGTCTAGTTGGACAAGGACTTGTCCTATGAGGAGGAGCCGGTAGCTATACTAGACCGGCAGGTTCGTCAGTTGAGATCGAAGAGTTTCCCTTCTGTTCGTGTTTAGTTGAGAGGTCAGCCTGTTGAGACATCAACCTGGGAGTCTGAGTCCGATATGCGGAGCCGTTATCCCCATCTTTTCTCCAACTCAGGTACTTCCTTCTTATGTCTGTTCAAGGACGAACGATTATTTTAGAGGTAGAGAATGTGATGACCTTTTCACTTGTTTTAGAAATAAATTATGTGTTTCGAGACATTAAAAACCTCTTTCTGTCCCACCTCGATTTGCGTGCGTAGTTCGGGCACGTATCCGGAAAGACATTATGTGAAAATCTATGATAAATGATAATTTATGCTTTTAAAATAAATTTAAGTTGACTTCGGTCAATATTTTGGGTAAACGGACCCGGACCCGTGATTTGATGGTCCCGTAGGGTCCGTAGGAAAATGTGGGATTTGGGCGTATGCCCGGAATCAAATTCCGATGTCCCAAGCCCGAGAAATGAATTTTTTAAAGAAAATTATTTTCTGGAATATATATATATGAGTTTTTGAAAATGAGATATGTTTGAATTTGATGGTATCGGGCTTGTATTTTGGTTCCAGAGCTCGGTATAGGTCTTATATGTGATTTAAGTTGAGCCTGTAAAATTTGGTAAGAAACGGAGGTCATATGACGTGATTCGGAACCTTAATTGTGAAATTTGAATCTTTGAAAGTTCTTGAGATTTTCTTTGATTTCGATGCTAAATTCATAGTTGTTGATGTTATTTTGATGATTTGATTGCACGAGCAAGTCCGCATGATATTTTTAGGTTAGTGTGCATGTTTGGTTTGGAGCCTCGAGGGCTCGGGTGAGTTTTGGATAGGTCACGGAGTAAATTTTGGACTTAGGAAATTGTTGGTGTGTTGCAGGCATGCGGCCTTCACAATTGTGAAGCCTGGCTCGCAAATGCGAACAATGTGTCGCAAATGCGAATTATGGCCTGGGCTGCCTTTGTCGCAAATGCGACAGAAGCATCGCAAATGCGAAGAGGACTGGAATCCTCAGGGTTCGCAAATGCGAGGTTGGAAGGTTTTGAAGGGGTTCGCAATTGCGAACCCTGGTCGCAATTGCGACATCTGCGACCTGCAAATTCATAACTTAGCCGAAAATCTTTCATTGTTCAAACTCTTTCAAAACATAAACTCTCTTGGGCGATTTTCCAAAGAAAAGTTCTCCTCCAAATCGATTGTAAGTCATTTCTAACTCGTTTTCTTCAATTTTTAACATCTTTTCACATGATTTCAACTCAAAATTAAGGGTTTTCATGGGGGAGATTGGGTGTTTTGGGTAGAACTTAGGTTTTTTAATTTTTGGAAATTTGGACCTCGATTTGAGGTCCAATTTCAAAACAAATTATATATTTGGGTTCGTGGGTGAATGGGTAATCGGGTTTTGGTTCGAACCTCGGGTTTTGACCATGTGGGTCCGGGGTCGATTTTTGACTTTATGGGAAAAACTTTAGAAAACCTATTTTCATGCATTGGAATTGATTCATTTAGCATTTAGTGATATAGTTAAGTAACTTGTGGCTAGATATGAGTGAATTGGTAGTGGAATCAAGAGGTAAAGTAGTAGTTGAGGTTTGAATTGTGTTTGTGGCATCGAGGTAAGTGTTTGGTCTAACCTTAGCTTGAAGGGTTAGGAGTTGTGTCTTATTTGCTATGTGCTAGTTGTTGAGTACGACGTATAGGCATGGTGACGAGTATCTATACGTTGGTGTCAAACATGCCCGTGGGTCCTATACTATGATTATTATGACTTTGTTTTGTATTGTTCATGCCTTATGTGATGATTTCTATTGTTGAGCAAGGCTTGTGAAAGTAATATTGGTATTTGAACAATGAAGAGCGTTGACTCAAGTTGTAAAACGATTTGTGGAAGTATAATTGGCAATTGAACCTTATAGAGCATTGGCTCAAATTGTGAATTGAGTTGTGAAGTAAATGTGAAAAAAAGAGGATTATGATATTGTCTCTCTTGCCGGGATATTGTTGTTTTAATGTTATCTCCCTTGCCGGGATGTTATTGTTTTGATATTATTTCCCTTATCGGGATATGATTGTTGTACTATTATTCCCTTGCCGGAATTTTATTGTGAATTTGTTGATTCCCTTGCCCTTATTGCTTTGTGATTGTTGTTTGGATGAGGAAGAGTGTTAAAGCACGAAGGGTGATGCCGTGTATGATTTTTGTGAGGAAGAGTGTAAAGCACGAAGGGTGATGTCGTGTATGATGTTGGTGAGAGAGTGTTAAAGCACAAAGGGTGATGTCGTGCCGCACGATGTACAACTCCATGTCGATTATATTGCTTTTTATGGTGAGGACGAGAGTAAAAGCACAAAGGGTGATGACGTGCAAATTATATTGATTCTTATGGTGAGGACGAGAGTAAAAGCACGAAGGGTAATGTCGTGCACTTGTTTGATTTCTGATTCTTATTGATAATTGAGTTATGATGTTCATTATATTTACCTGCGGTTCTTCTGTAATTATTTGATGTTCCCCGCAGCATGTTTCCCCCTCCCATCCTTTACTGTACATTCCTGCTTTTATTTCCCGATGTATATAGTTTAACTGCACAGGTTTATTTGGTAGTCTGGTCCTAGCCTCGTCACTACTTCGCCGAGGTTAGGCTAGGCACTTACCAGCACATAGGGTCGGTTGTGCTGATATTACACTCTGCATAGTGTGTAGATTCCGGTATTGGAGCATACGGACCGTAGCTTTGGGTTGCTGCCTTCAGTCCATTCGGAGATCCGAGGTAGTCCTGCAGGCGTCCGTAGGCCTTGGCGTCTCCTCCTATCCTTTTATTATGTTTCTTTTATATATTTCAGAGACAGTGTTGTAATAAATCTTTCGGACCTTTATTTGTAATATTCTTAGACTCTCTGTGAAATTGTGACACCAGTTCTGAGTAGTTTATGTATGGATTGGTATTGCCATCTTTATAAAAATATTACATTTTAGTCTTCCGCTTATTAAATTTCGTTGTTTATCTAATGTTGGTTATTAATTGTTAAAGGATAAAAATAGGGAAAAGGTAAATAATTCAAATGGTTGGCTTGCCTAGTTTTCACTAGTAGCCCTCACAACTTCCGTGGGTGAGAAATTTGGGTCGTGACAAAAACACATATAGTAGTAGTATGCAATATAGAGAGAGCAACATATATACGAGAGAAAATATTTTTTTTTTAAACAGAGAATAATAAACAGAGAAAAGAAAAGGTGAAGGGACTTAGAGAATATTACTCATCGATATCTTTTAATCTTTTAGGGATAATGACAGTGAAGTGAAGAAAAGGAGGCATGCAATGAAGACCAATAGTTAAAAGAGTGATCAGCTATGGCTTTGGCTTTGGGAATGTTATGATATGGGAGCCAAAAAATAAGAGAGGAGCATTGAAGATGAGAATTGATCCAAAAGTGATATTTTGGGATAGAAAATTTCACACATGTAAATATTTATGGACCTACCATAAATATTGTTTGTGTGAAGTGAGAAGAGGAAAAGCACCAAAGTTCTTAATTCTTTCTTTATCAATTTTTCTTCCATGGGAACGTGGGGTATTAATGAAAACTTGTTGGATTATTGCTGCATGACTTTTGCTGACTCATTAAATGATGTCCTCGTCAGCGGGGTGCACGTGAATTCATGTTTTTTTTGCCAAATTAAATATTTTATATATATACTTGATAATTAATCTAATATTATCATTTGGCTCCCATGTAAGATTTACTTATGTATGGGTGTCCCAATAGGTTTAAGGCCCATAATTAATATTTAATTAATGAACAAATCTCATCTGTCTGATCGATTACTTGATGGACGTATCGAATTAGGTGAGAACCTCTATAAATTGGTCCTCTCTCTATTCATTAGAGTTACCGTGTTTTATGTTATCTCTTCCATCACTAGGCGACGGTAACGTAAGTTAGGGCCAGGAGCGAGAAAGCAATTTCGATAAATGTTTCCGCTCCGTGATGATGACTTCCGCTTCAGTTATGTTTTCTATCGATTATATGTAAGATTATCATGTTCAAGATCCTGAAATAAATTAATGTTTATGTTTATATGTGATGTCATGAGCATGGATATTTAAACTGATAATCTTCGTTTACTAGTACGATTGAAATCACCATGACCTAGTAATCTAAAAATTTGAGGGAATCTTTGATTTAATGAGTTCCGCCTCTTATTCTCTATTACCAAGATGAATCATTAATTTATGTACATATTGAATGGTTAAATACAAAGAATAATATAGCTTTGTGGGTTAGTAATTATGAATATGTGCTTCTGTCTGCAATTTATGAATACAAATCTATTTTTCTGTGTTCAGCCAAAATGATTATATGCGTCCGAATGAAATATCATGATATAAATACTTATTGGAATAAATAGTAGTAATATTAAACAATGAAGAATCAATATATTAGTTTGATGATTGAAAAAGCGGCGCCGCACGATAATGAATTTGCAGTGCCATCTAGGGATTAATATAAGGCATTTATATTGTTATCAAGTTAGCTCATTATGGTTCTGTTTTATAATTTTGGCCATAGAATTATTGTTTGTTTCTTTAGACTAGAATTTTAATGTTTGGGCTATTAAGTTGATAAAGCCATTACTGTTAATTAATGTATGTGCTTAAAGTTAAGTAATTTGTTAATTATTAAAGTGATCGAACTAGAATATTTAAAATATACACATACATAATATTTATATTTTTATGCATGTACTAATGTTCAATATAGTTTGTTAGTCACCAAAGCGATCGAACTAGACCGTTTAAAGTATTCACATGCATAAAATCTTCAAATATTTATGTATGCATTATGTTTATATAGTTTGTTAGTCATCAAAGTGGCCAAACTAGTATGTTCATGAATAAAATGCATACATAGAATTATAGTTTATCCATGAAATTAATGAAATGCCTATAATTAAAAATAAATAGATAAATTAATTTTCACTATTGCTAGAACTTAAGGATTTACCTAAAGGTGGATCAACCATTCTATGAATAGTGAATATAGTGAGGTAGATTAATATTCTTAGTCAAACATATACTGTCTGTCCAAAGATGTCCTATATGTTTGGTTAAAAATATTTAATTGCCTATTAATGACTAAATGACATTTAAATTATGATAGTGCGTCATAGTATTTACCCAAAGGAGAATTATGATATGCTTTAATTGTTTAATTGAATCCATAGTGATTTGTAAGCATGTATGTGATGACCTTTTCACTTGTTTTTAAAATGAATTTTGCATTCCGAGGCCTTAAAGACCACTTTCAGCCTCACCTCGATTTGCGTGCGCAGTCCGGCGCGTAGACGGAAAGCTATTATGTGAAAATCTGTGAAAATGTTGAAATTTTGACTTAAAATGCATTTAAGTTGACTTCGGTCAACATTTTGGGTAAACGGATCCGGACTCGGACCCATGATTTGACGGTCCCGTAGGGTCCATGGAAAAATATGGGACTTGGGCGTATTCCCGGAATCGAATTCCGAGGTCCCAAACCCGAGGAATGAATTTTTAAAGAAAATTATTTTTTGGAAATTTCTAGGAGTTGTTGAAAGGAAATGCCTTTAGAATTTGATGGTATCGGGCCCGTATTCTGGTTCCGGAGTCCGGTACAGGTTTTATATGTGAAATAAGATATGTCTGTAAAATTTGGGAATAAACGGATTTCATTTGACGTGATTCGGACCTTAAATGCAAAATTTGATGTTTTAAGAAGTTTTGAAATATTTCATTGATTTTGAGGCTTAATTCGATGTTTATGATGTTATTTTGGTGATTTGATTACACGAGTAAGTCCGTAGGGTATTTTTGAGGTAGGGTGCATGTTTGGTTTGGAGCCCCGAGGGCTCGGGTGAGGTTTGGATAGGTCTCGAGAGGTTTTTGAACTTAGGAAAATTGCAGAATCTGCAGTCTGCTGGTGTCCAGGTGTTTGTGCTATGCGATCACATAGGAAGGTTCGCGATCGCATAGTGTAAATTTTAAGGGTCTTATTTTGTGCTATGCGATCGCATAGGTCCTTCCGCGATTGCGTAGAGTAAATTTTGGGAGATCACAAATTGTTCTATGCGATTGCATTAGTCCTTCCGCAATCGCAATGTGTTAGACCAAGCCTGGGAAGGGAATCATTTTCTTCTATGCGATCGCATAGCCTTTTCTGCGATCACAATGCCCAGCCCCCTTTATCCTATGCGATTGCATTCTCTTGTCCGCGATCGCAGATAACAAATTTGCCCAATCATTTAAACAGAACAGAACCCATATGGGATTAAACCCAAATTTCATAAATTCTTCTTCCAAACTCCAAATTGGGCGATTTTTGAAAGAGAACTTCACTACAAATTCATAGGTATGTAATCTTTGACTCATCTTCTTCAATTTTTATTAATACTCATTAGATTTCTAGGCTTAAATCATGTTCTTAAGGGTAGAAAAATTAGTGATTTGGGTAGAGTTAGGGTTTTTTGTATAAATGGAATTTAGACCTCGTTTTGGGGTCGGATTTTGAAACTAATTACATATTTGGGCTCGTGGGTGAATGGGTGATCGGGTTTTGGTCCGAACCTCGTGTTTTGACCAAGCGGGCCCAGGGTCAATTTTTGACTTTTTGGGAAGAATGATGGGAAAGCTATAATTAAGCATTGGAATTGGATTGTTTGGCGTTTATTGATATTATTAAGTCTATTATGTCTAGATACAATTGATTTGGAGCCGAATTCAGAAGGAAAAACGGTGTTTGAGGCTTGAGTTGGCCGTGGAAGTTCGAGGTAAGTGTTTGGTTTACCTTATCTTGAGGGATTAGGAGTTGTGTCCTATTTGCTACTTGTTTCTTGTTGAGTACGATGTATAGGCATGGTGACGAGTATCTATACGTTGGTGTCAAGCATGACCGTGGGTCTTGAATTGTAATTTATTGTGTTCTTAAATAATACCATGGATGCTTAAGTTGATGACTCTCTGTATTGAGCAAGAATCGTGATTATTCTCGTGGAAATTACTTATGACTGAGTATTGGTGCTAGCTGAGGTAGTTAGATGTTGGAACAAGTTTGGTTATAGTTGTTTCTCCCTTGCTGGGATGTTGTTACTTATACTGTAGATTCCCTTGCCGGGATAATGTAGTCCTTTATTGATCCCTTGCCGGAACTCTTGCTATGATTGTTGTTGATTGTATATGTGGATCGGGTTGCATGCCGCAACAATGATATATTTGGATCGGGTTGCACGATGCAACAATACTATATTTGGATCGGGTTGCACGCCGCAACAATACTATATTTGGATCGGGTTGCACGCTGCAACAATATTATACGTGGATCAGGTTGCACGCCGCAACAGTGATAAATGATATTGATCAGATTGTGCGCTACAATAGTGTTGATATATATTGGGATCGGGTTGTGCGCCGCAACAAATTGCTGATACAAAGTGTTTATAGATTGGATACAAATTTCTTATTGTTTGCTGTGAAATCTAAGCTGTTCTTATGCCGTTACTCTTGATTTACTGTTGATTTTGGTATACCCTG